>NC_080672.1:208858986-209110715 GCF_030247195.1 Topomyia yanbarensis | reverse complement strand
TTTTAGAATTTTAGAATCTTAGAATTTTAGAATTTTAGAATTTTAGAATTTTAGAATTTTAGAATTTTAGAATTTTAGAATTTTAGAATTTTAGAATTTTAGAATTTTAGAATTTTAGAATTTTAGAATTTTAGAATTTTAGAATTTTAGAATTTTAGAATTTTAGAATTTTAGAATTTTAGAATTTTAGAATTTTAGAATTTTAGAATTTTAGAATTTTAGAATTTTAGAATTTTAGAATTTTAGAATTTTAGAATTTTAGAATTTTAGAATTTTAGAATTTTAGAATTTTAGAATTTTAGAATTTTAGAATTTTAGAATTTTAGAATTTTAGAATTTTAGAATATTAAAATTTTAGAATTTTAGAATTTTAGAATTTTAGAATTTTAGAATTTTAGAATTTTAGAATTTTAGAATTTTAGAATTTTAGAATTTTAGAATTTTAGAATTTTAGAATTTTAGAATTTTAGAATTTTAGAATTTTAGAATTTTAGAATTTTAGAATTTTAGAATTTTAGAATTTTAGAATTTTAGAATTTTAGAATTTTAGAATTTTAGAATTTTAGAATTTTAGAATTTTAGAATTTTAGAATTTTAGAATTTTAGAATTTTAGAATTTTAGAATTTTAGAATTTTAGAATTTTAGAATTTTAGAATTTTAGAATTTTAGAATTTTAGAATTTTAGAATTTTAGAATTTTAGAATTTTAGAATTTTAGAATTTTAGAATTTTAGAATTTTAGAATTTTAGAATTTTAGAATTTTAGAATTTTAGAATTTTAGAATTTTAGAATTTTAGAATTTTAGAATTTTAGAATTTTAGAATTTTAGAATTTTAGAATTTTAGAATTTTAGAATTTTAGAATTTTAGAATTTTAGAATTTTAGAATTTTAGAATTTTAGAATTTTAGAATTTTAGAATTTTAGAATTTTAGAATTTTAGAATTTTAGAATTTTAGAATTTTAGAATTTTAGAATTTTAGAATTTTAGAATTTTAGAATTTTAGAATTTTAGAATTTTAGAATTTTAGAATTTTAGAATTTTAGAATTTTAGAATTTTAGAATTTTAGAATTTTAGAATTTTAGAATTTTAGAATTTTAGAATTTTAGAATTTTAGAATTTTAGAATTTTAGAATTTTAGAATTTTAGAATTTTAGAATTTTAGAATTTTAGAATTTTAGAATTTTAGAATTTTAGAATTTTAGAATTTTAGAATTTTAGAATTTTAGAATTTTAGAATTTTAGAATTTTAGAATTTTAGAATTTTAGAATTTTAGAATTTTAGAATTTTAGAATTTTAGAATTTTAGAATTTTAGAATTTTAGAATTTTAGAATTTTAGAATTTTAGAATTTTAGAATTTTAGAATTTTAGAATTTTAGAATTTTAGAATTTTAGAATTTTAGAATTTTAGAATTTTAGAATTTTAGAATTTTAGAATTTTAGAATTTTAGAATTTTAGAATTTTAGAATTTTAGAATTTTAGAATTTTAGAATTTTAGAATTTTAGAATTTTAGAATTTTAGAATTTTAGAATTTTAGAATTTTAGAATTTTAGAATTTTAGAATTTTAGAATTTTAGAATTTTAGAATTTTAGAATTTTAGAATTTTAGAATTTTAGAATTTTAGAATTTTAGAATTTTAGAATTTTAGAATTTTAGAATTTTAGAATTTTAGAATTTTAGAATTTTAGAATTTTAGAATTTTAGAATTTTAGAATTTTAGAATTTTAGAATTTTAGAATTTTAGAATTTTAGAATTTTAGAATTTTAGAATTTTAGAATTTTAGAATTTTAGAATTTTAGAATTTTAGAATTTTAGAATTTTAGAATTTTAGAATTTTAGAATTTTAGAATTTTAGAATTTTAGAATTTTAGAATTTTAGAATTTTAGAATTTTAGAATTTTAGAATTTTAGAATTTTAGAATTTTAGAATTTTAGAATTTTAGAATTTTAGAATTTTAGAATTTTAGAATTTTAGAATTTTAGAATTTTAGAATTTTAGAATTTTAGAATTTTAGAATTTTAGAATTTTAGAATTTTAGAATTTTAGAATTTTAGAATTTTAGAATTTTAGAATTTTAGAATTTTAGAATTTTAGAATTTTAGAATTTTAGAATTTTAGAATTTTAGAATTTTAGAATTTTAGAATTTTAGAATTTTAGAATTTTAGAATTTTAGAATTTTAGAATTTTAGAATTTTAGAATTTTAGAATTTTAGAATTTTAGAATTTTAGAATTTTAGAATTTTAGAATTTTAGAATTTTAGAATTTTAGAATTTTAGAATTTAGAATTTTAGAATTTTAGAATTTTAGAATTTTAGAATTTTAGAATTTTAGAATTTTAGAATTTTAGAATTTTAGAATTTTAGAATTTTAGAATTTTAGAATTTTAGAATTTTAGAATTTTAGAATTTTAGAATTTTAGAATTTTAGAATTTTAGAATTTTAGAATTTTAGAATTTTAGAATTTTAGAATTTTAGAATTTTAGAATTTTAGAATTTTAGAATTTTAGAATTTTAGAATTTTAGAATTTTAGAATTTTAGAATTTTAGAATTTTAGAATTTTAGAATTTTAGAATTTTAGAATTTTAGAATTTTAGAATTTTAGAATTTTAGAATTTTAGAATTTTAGAATTTTAGAATTTTAGAATTTTAGAATTTTAGAATTTTAGAATTTTAGAATTTTAGAATTTTAGAATTTTAGAATTTTAGAATTTTAGAATTTTAGAATTTTAGAATTTTAGAATTTTTGAATTTTTGAATTTTTGAATTTTTGAATTTTTGAATTTTTGAATTTTTGAATTTTTGAATTTTTGAATTTTTGAATTTTTGAATTTTTGAATTTTTGAATTTTTGAATTTTTGAATTTTTGAATTTTTGAATTTTTGAATTTTTGAATTTTTGAATTTTTGAATTTTTGAATTTTTGAATTTTTGAATTTTTGAATTTTTGAATTTTAGAATTTTAGAATTTTAGAATTTTAGAATTTTAGAATTTTAGAATTTTAGAATTTTAGAATTTTAGAATTTTAGAATTTTAGAATTTTAGAATTTTAGAATTTTAGAATTTTAGAATTTTAGAATTTTAGAATTTTAGAATTTTAGAATTTTAGAATTTTAGAATTTTAGAATTTTAGAATTTTAGAATTTTAGAATTTTAGAATTTTAGAATTTTTGAATTTTTGAATTTTTGAATTTTTGAATTTTTGAATTTTTGAATTTTTGAATTTTAGAATTTTTGAATTTTAGAATTTTAGAATTTTAGAATTTTAGAATTTTAGAATTTTAGAATTTTAGAATTTTAGAATTTTAGAATTTTAGAATTTTAGAATTTTAGAATTTTAGAATTTTAGAATTTTAGAATTTTAGAATTTTAGAATTTTAGAATTTTAGAATTTTAGAATTTTAGAATTTTAGAATTTTAGAATTTTAGAATTTTAGAATTTTAGAATTTTAGAATTTTAGAATTTTAGAATTTTAGAATTTTAGAATTTTAGAATTTTAGAATTTTAGAATTTTAGAATTTTAGAATTTTAGAATTTTAGAATTTTAGAATTTTAGAATTTTAGAATTTTAGAATTTTAGAATTTTAGAATTTTAGAATTTTAGAATTTTAGAATTTTAGAATTTTAGAATTTTAGAATTTTAGAATTTTAGAATTTTAGAATTTTAGAATTTTAGAATTTTAGAATTTTAGAATTTTAGAATTTTAGAATTTTAGAATTTTAGAATTTTAGAATTTTAGAATTTTAGAATTTTAGAATTTTAGAATTTAGAATTTTAGAATTTTAGAATTTTAGAATTTTAGAATTTTAGAATTTTAGAATTTTAGAATTTTAGAATTTTAGAATTTTAGAATTTTAGAATTTTAGAATTTTAGAATTTTAGAATTTTAGAATTTTAGAATTTTAGAATTTTAGAATTTTAGAATTTTAGAATTTTAGAATTTTAGAATTTTAGAATTTTAGAATTTTAGAATTTTAGAATTTTAGAATTTTAGAATTTTAGAATTTTAGAATTTTAGAATTTTAGAATTTTAGAATTTTAGAATTTTAGAATTTTAGAATTTTAGAATTTTAGAATTTTAGAATTTTAGAATTTTAGAATTTTAGAATTTTAGAATTTTAGAATTTTAGAATTTTAGAATTTTAGAATTTTAGAATTTTAGAATTTTAGAATTTTAGAATTTTAGAATTTTAGAATTTTAGAATTTTAGAATTTTAGAATTTTAGAATTTTAGAATTTTAGAATTTTAGAATTTTAGAATTTTAGAATTTTAGAATTTTAGAATTTTAGAATTTTAGAATTTAGAATTTTAGAATTTTAGAATTTTAGAATTTTAGAATTTTAGAATTTTAGAATTTTAGAATTTTAGAATTTTAGAATTTTAGAATTTTAGAATTTTAGAATTTTAGAATTTTAGAATTTTAGAATTTTAGAATTTTAGAATTTTAGAATTTTAGAATTTTAGAATTTTAGAATTTTAGAATTTTAGAATTTTAGAATTTTAGAATTTAGAATTTTAGAATTTTAGAATTTTAGAATTTTAGAATTTTAGAATTTTAGAATTTTAGAATTTTAGAATTTTAGAATTTAGAATTTTAGAATTTTAGAATTTTAGAATTTTAGAATTTTAGAATTTAGAATTTTAGAATTTTAGAATTTTAGAATTTTAGAATTTTAGAATTTTAGAATTTTAGAATTTTAGAATTTTAGAATTTTAGAATTTTAGAATTTTAGAATTTTAGAATTTTAGAATTTTAGAATTTTAGAATTTTAGAATTTTAGAATTTTAGAATTTTAGAATTTTAGAATTTTAGAATTTTAGAATTTAGAATTTTAGAATTTTAGAATTTTAGAATTTTAGAATTTTAGAATTTTAGAATTTTAGAATTTTAGAATTTTAGAATTTTAGAATTTTAGAATTTTAGAATTTTAGAATTTTAGAATTTTAGAATTTTAGAATTTTAGAATTTTAGAATTTTAGAATTTTAGAATTTTAGAATTTTAGAATTTTAGAATTTTAGAATTTTAGAATTTTAGAATTTTAGAATTTTAGAATTTTAGAATTTTAGAATTTTAGAATTTTAGAATTTTAGAATTTTAGAATTTTAGAATTTTAGAATTTTAGAATTTTAGAATTTTAGAATTTTAGAATTTTAGAATTTTAGAATTTTAGAATTTTAGAATTTTAGAATTTTAGAATTTTAGAATTTTAGAATTTAGAATTTTAGAATTTTAGAATTTTAGAATTTTAGAATTTTAGAATTTTAGAATTTTAGAATTTTAGAATTTTAGAATTTTAGAATTTTAGAATTTTAGAATTTTAGAATTTTAGAATTTTAGAATTTTAGAATTTTAGAATTTTAGAATTTTAGAATTTTAGAATTTTAGAATTTTAGAATTTTAGAATTTTAGAATTTTAGAATTTTAGAATTTTAGAATTTTAGAATTTAGAATTTTAGAATTTTAGAATTTTAGAATTTTAGAATTTTAGAATTTTAGAATTTTAGAATTTTAGAATTTTAGAATTTTAGAATTTTAGAATTTTAGAATTTTAGAATTTTAGAATTTTAGAATTTTAGAATTTTAGAATTTTAGAATTTTAGAATTTTAGAATTTTAGAATTTTAGAATTTTAGAATTTTAGAATTTTAGAATTTTAGAATTTTAGAATTTTAGAATTTTAGAATTTTAGAATTTTAGAATTTTAGAATTTTAGAATTTTAGAATTTTAGAATTTTAGAATTTTAGAATTTTAGAATTTTAGAATTTTAGAATTTTAGAATTTTAGAATTTTAGAATTTTAGAATTTTAGAATTTTAGAATTTTAGAATTTTAGAATTTTAGAATTTTAGAATTTTAGAATTTTAGAATTTTAGAATTTTAGAATTTTAGAATTTTAGAATTTTAGAATTTTAGAATTTTAGAATTTTAGAATTTTAGAATTTTAGAATTTTAGAATTTTAGAATTTTAGAATTTTAGAATTTTAGAATTTTAGAATTTTAGAATTTTAGAATTTTAGAATTTTAGAATTTTAGAATTTTAGAATTTTAGAATTTTAGAATTTTAGAATTTTAGAATTTTAGAATTTTAGAATTTTAGAATTTTAGAATTTTAGAATTTTAGAATTTTAGAATTTTAGAATTTTAGAATTTTAGAATTTAGAATTTTAGAATTTTAGAATTTTAGAATTTTAGAATTTTAGAATTTTAGAATTTTAGAATTTTAGAATTTTAGAATTTTAGAATTTTAGAATTTTAGAATTTTAGAATTTAGAATTTTAGAATTTTAGAATTTTAGAATTTTAGAATTTTAGAATTTTAGAATTTTAGAATTTTAGAATTTTAGAATTTTAGAATTTTAGAATTTTAGAATTTTAGAATTTTAGAATTTTAGAATTTTAGAATTTTAGAATTTTAGAATTTTAGAATTTTAGAATTTTAGAATTTTAGAATTTTAGAATTTTAGAATTTTAGAATTTAGAATTTTAGAATTTTAGAATTTTAGAATTTTAGAATTTTAGAATTTTAGAATTTAGAATTTTAGAATTTTAGAATTTTAGAATTTTAGAATTTTAGAATTTTAGAATTTTAGAATTTTAGAATTTTAGAATTTTAGAATTTTAGAATTTTAGAATTTTAGAATTTTAGAATTTTAGAATTTTAGAATTTTAGAATTTTAGAATTTTAGAATTTTAGAATTTTAGAATTTTAGAATTTTAGAATTTTAGAATTTTAGAATTTTAGAATTTTAGAATTTTAGAATTTTAGAATTTTAGAATTTTAGAATTTTAGAATTTTAGAATTTTAGAATTTTAGAATTTTAGAATTTTAGAATTTTAGAATTTTAGAATTTTAGAATTTTAGAATTTTAGAATTTTAGAATTTTAGAATTTTAGAATTTTAGAATTTTAGAATTTTAGAATTTTAGAATTTTAGAATTTTAGAATTTTAGAATTTTAGAATTTTAGAATTTTAGAATTTTAGAATTTTAGAATTTTAGAATTTTAGAATTTTAGAATTTTAGAATTTTAGAATTTTAGAATTTTAGAATTTTAGAATTTTAGAATTTTAGAATTTTAGAATTTTAGAATTTTAGAATTTTAGAATTTTAGAATTTTAGAATTTTAGAATTTTAGAATTTTAGAATTTTAGAATTTTAGAATTTTAGAATTTTAGAATTTTAGAATTTTAGAATTTTAGAATTTTAGAATTTTAGAATTTTAGAATTTTAGAATTTTAGAATTTTAGAATTTTAGAATTTTAGAATTTTAGAATTTTAGAATTTTAGAATTTTAGAATTTTAGAATTTTAGAATTTTAGAATTTTAGAATTT
This sequence comes from Topomyia yanbarensis, assembly GCF_030247195.1. Classification (NCBI taxonomy): domain Eukaryota; kingdom Metazoa; phylum Arthropoda; class Insecta; order Diptera; family Culicidae; genus Topomyia; species Topomyia yanbarensis. The sequence continues at coordinate 209,103,373 of NC_080672.1, read as the reverse complement.
TAGAATTTTAGAATTTTAGAATTTTAGAATTTTAGAATTTTAGAATTTTAGAATTTTAGAATTTTAGAATTTTAGAATTTTAGAATTTTAGAATTTTAGAATTTTAGAATTTTAGAATTTTAGAATTTTAGAATTTTAGAATTTTAGAATTTTAGAATTTTAGAATTTTAGAATTTTAGAATTTTAGAATTTTAGAATTTTAGAATTTTAGAATTTTAGAATTTTAGAATTTTAGAATTTTAGAATTTTAGAATTTTAGAATTTTAGAATTTTAGAATTTTAGAATTTTAGAATTTTAGAATTTTAGAATTTTAGAATTTTAGAATTTTAGAATTTTAGAATTTTAGAATTTTAGAATTTTAGAATTTTAGAATTTTAGAATTTTAGAATTTTAGAATTTTAGAATTTTAGAATTTTAGAATTTTAGAATTTTAGAATTTTAGAATTTTAGAATTTTAGAATTTTAGAATTTTAGAATTTTAGAATTTTAGAATTTTAGAATTTTAGAATTTTAGAATTTTAGAATTTTAGAATTTTAGAATTTTAGAATTTTAGAATTTTAGAATTTTAGAATTTTAGAATTTTAGAATTTTAGAATTTTAGAATTTTAGAATTTTAGAATTTTAGAATTTTAGAATTTTAGAATTTTAGAATTTTAGAATTTTAGAATTTTAGAATTTTAGAATTTTAGAATTTTAGAATTTTAGAATTTTAGAATTTTAGAATTTTAGAATTTTAGAATTTTAGAATTTTAGAATTTTAGAATTTAGAATTTTAGAATTTTAGAATTTTAGAATTTTAGAATTTTAGAATTTTAGAATTTTAGAATTTTAGAATTTTAGAATTTTAGAATTTTAGAATTTTAGAATTTTAGAATTTTAGAATTTTAGAATTTTAGAATTTTAGAATTTTAGAATTTTAGAATTTTAGAATTTTAGAATTTTAGAATTTTAGAATTTTAGAATTTTAGAATTTTAGAATTTTAGAATTTTAGAATTTTAGAATTTTAGAATTTTAGAATTTTAGAATTTTAGAATTTTAAATTTTAGAATTTTAGAATTTTAGAATTTTAGAATTTTAGAAATTTTGGAATTTTAGAATTTTAGAATTTTAGAATTTTAGAATTTTAGAATTTTAGAATTTTAGAATTTTAGAATTTTAGAATTTTAGAATTTTAGAATTTTAGAATTTTAGAATTTTAGAATTTTAGAATTTTAGAATTTTAGAATTTTAGAATTTTAGAATTTTAGAATTTTAGAATTTTAGAATTTTAGAATTTTAGAATTTTAGAATTTTAGAATTTTAGAATTTTAGAATTTTAGAATTTTAGAATTTTAGAATTTTAGAATTTTAGAATTTTAGAATTTTAGAATTTTAGAATTTTAGAATCTTAGAATTTTAGAGTTTTAGAGTTTTAGAATTTTAGAATTTTAGAATTTTAGAATTTTAGAATTTTAGAATTTTAGAATTTTAGAATTTTAGAATTTTAGAATTTTAGAATTTTAGAATTTTAGAATTTTAGAATTTTAGAATTTTAGAATTTTAGAATTTTAGAATTTTAGAATTTTAGAATTTTAGAATTTTAGAATTTTAGAATTTTAGAATTTTAGAATTTTAGAATTTTAGAACTTAAGAATTTTAGAATTTTAGAATTTTAGAATTTTAGAATTTTAGAACTTCAGAATTCCAGAATTTTCGAACTTCAGAATTTTTGAATATTAGAATTGCAGAATTTTAGAACTTTAGCATGTTGAACAGAGACATTTTCGATAAGGTGAAAGGTAGTTTTCCATCTAACACCTTATTGTTAACTCTTATACTGTTATATTTTTTATTTATTTTATATTTTCTTTACGATAAGTTTTGATATCTGAAATGAAAGATCATTTGAAAAAGCAAGTACATCATGATTCCGTTTTTGGCACACTCTTATTTTGACAACAAATAGGTTCCGTTTTTGTCAACATTGTTGTTGAACATTAGGGCATTGCAGAAAAACATTTTTTTTTTTAATTCTCAAAGGCCCCCCCTCTCATATTGTGACAAATGTCAAAGTAAGCTCAGATGCCAAATTTCACATCATTTGGACAATTCTAGACCCCCGCCCACTTCGCTTGAAATTTTTGAAATTAATTAATTAGAATTTTAGAATTTTAGAATTTTAAAATTTTAGAATTTTAGAATTTTAGAATTTTAGAATTTTAGAATTTTAGAATTTTAGAATTTTAGAATTTTATAATTTTAGAATTTTAGAATTTTAGAATTTTAGAATTTTAGAATTTTAGAATTTTAGAATTTTAGAATTTTAGAATTTTAGAATTTTAGAATTTTAGAATTTTAGAATTTTAGAATTTTAGAATTTTAGAATTTTAGAATTTTAGAATTTTAGAATTTTAGAATTTTAGAATTTTAGAATTTTAGAATTTTAGAATTTTAGAATTTTAGAATTTTAGAATTTTAGAATTTTAGAATTTTAGAATTTTAGAATTTTAGAATTTTAGAATTTTAGAATTTTAGAATTTTAGAATTTTAGAATTTTAGAATTTTAGAATTTTAGAATTTTAGAATTTTAGAATTTTAGAATTTTAGAATTTTAGAATTTTAGAATTTTAGAATTTTAGAATTTTAGAATTTTAGAATTTTAGAATTTTAGAATTTTAGAATTTTAGAATTTTAGAATTTTAGAATTTTAGAATTTTAGAATTTTAGAATTTTAGAATTTTAGAATTTTAGAATTTTAGAATTTTAGAATTTTAGAATTTTAGAATTTTAGAATTTTAGAATTTTAGAATTTTAGAATTTTAGAATTTTAGAATTTTAGAATTTTAGAATTTTAGAATTTTAGAATTTTAGAATTTTAGAATTTTAGAATTTTAGAATTTTAGAATTTTAGAATTTTAGAATTTTAGAATTTTAGAATTTTAGAATTTTAGAATTTTAGAATTTTAGAATTTTAGAATTTTAGAATTTTAGAATTTTAGAATTTTAGAATTTTAGAATTTTAGAATTTTAGAATTTTAGAATTTTAGAATTTTAGAATTTTAGAATTTTAGAATTTTAGAATTTTAGAATTTTAGAATTTTAGAATTTTAGAATTTTAGAATTTTAGAATTTTAGAATTTTAGAATTTTAGAATTTTAGAATTTTAGAATTTTAGAATTTTAGAATTTTAGAATTTTAGAATTTTAGAATTTTAGAATTTTAGAATTTTAGAATTTTAGAATTTTAGAATTTTAGAATTTTAGAATTTTAGAATTTTAGAATTTTAGAATTTTAGAATTTTAGAATTTTAGAATTTTAGAATTTTAGAATTTTAGAATTTTAGAATTTTAGAATTTTAGAATTTTAGAATTTTAGAATTTTAGAATTTTAGAATTTTAGAATTTTAGAATTTTAGAATTTTAGAATTTTAGAATTTTAGAATTTTAGAATTTTAGAATTTTAGAATTTTAGAATTTTAGAATTTTAGAATTTTAGAATTTTAGAATTTTAGAATTTTAGAATTTTAGAATTTTAGAATTTTAGAATTTTAGAATTTTAGAATTTTAGAATTTTAGAATTTTAGAATTTTAGAATTTTAGAATTTTAGAATTTTAGAATTTTAGAATTTTAGAATTTTAGAATTTTAGAATTTTAGAATTTTAGAATTTTAGAATTTTAGAATTTTAGAATTTTAGAATTTTAGAATTTTAGAATTTTAGAATTTTAGAATTTTAGAATTTTAGAATTTTAGAATTTTAGAATTTTAGAATTTTAGAATTTTAGAATTTTAGAATTTTAGAATTTTAGAATTTTAGAATTTTAGAATTTTAGAATTTTAGAATTTTAGAATTTTAGAATTTTAGAATTTTAGAATTTTAGAATTTTAGAATTTTAGAATTTTAGAATTTTAGAATTTTAGAATTTTAGAATTTTAGAATTTTAGAATTTTAGAATTTTAGAATTTTAGAATTTTAGAATTTTAGAATTTTAGAATTTTAGAATTTTAGAATTTTAGAATTTTAGAATTTTAGAATTTTAGAATTTTAGAATTTTAGAATTTTAGAATTTTAGAATTTTAGAATTTTAGAATTTTAGAATTTTAGAATTTTAGAATTTTAGAATTTTAGAATTTTAGAATTTTAGAATTTTAGAATTTTAGAATTTTAGAATTTTAGAATTTTAGAATTTTAGAATTTTAGAATTTTAGAATTTTAGAATTTTAGAATTTTAGAATTTTAGAATTTTAGAATTTTAGAATTTTAGAATTTTAGAATTTTAGAATTTTAGAATTTTAGAATTTTAGAATTTTAGAATTTTAGAATTTTAGAATTTTAGAATTTTAGAATTTTAGAATTTTAGAATTTTAGAATTTTAGAATTTTAGAATTTTAGAATTTTAGAATTTTAGAATTTTAGAATTTTAGAATTTTAGAATTTTAGAATTTTAGAATTTTAGAATTTTAGAATTTTAGAATTTTAGAATTTTAGAATTTTAGAATTTTAGAATTTTAGAATTTTAGAATTTTAGAATTTTAGAATTTTAGAATTTTAGAATTTTAGAATTTTAGAATTTTAGAATTTTAGAATTTTAGAATTTTAGAATTTTAGAATTTTAGAATTTTAGAATTTTAGAATTTTAGAATTTTAGAATTTTAGAATTTTAGAATTTTAGAATTTTAGAATTTTAGAATTTTAGAATTTTAGAATTTTAGAATTTTAGAATTTTAGAATTTTAGAATTTTAGAATTTTAGAATTTTAGAATTTTAGAATTTTAGAATTTTAGAATTTTAGAATTTTAGAATTTTAGAATTTTAGAATTTTAGAATTTTAGAATTTTAGAATTTTAGAATTTTAGAATTTTAGAATTTTAGAATTTTAGAATTTTAGAATTTTAGAATTTTAGAATTTTAGAATTTTAGAATTTTAGAATTTTAGAATTTTAGAATTTTAGAATTTTAGAATTTTAGAATTTTAGAATTTTAGAATTTTAGAATTTTAGAATTTTAGAATTTTAGAATTTTAGAATTTTAGAATTTTAGAATTTTAGAATTTTAGAATTTTAGAATTTTAGAATTTTAGAATTTTAGAATTTTAGAATTTTAGATTTTAGAATTTTAGAATTTTAGAATTTTAGAATTTTAGAATTTTAGAATTTTAGAATTTTAGAATTTTAGAATTTTAGAATTTTAGAATTTTAGAATTTTAGAATTTTAGAATTTTAGAATTTTAGAATTTTAGAATTTTAGAATTTTAGAATTTTAGAATTTTAGAATTTTAGAATTTTAGAATTTTAGAATTTTAGAATTTTAGAATTTTAGAATTTTAGAATTTTAGAATTTTAGAATTTTAGAATTTTAGAATTTTAGAATTTTAGAATTTTAGAATTTTAGAATTTTAGAATTTTAGAATTTTAGAATTTTAGAATTTTAGAATTTTAGAATTTTAGAATTTTAGAATTTTAGAATTTTAGAATTTTAGAATTTTAGAATTTTAGAATTTTAGAATTTTAGAATTTTAGAATTTTAGAATTTTAGAATTTTAGAATTTTAGAATTTTAGAATTTTAGAATTTTAGAATTTTAGAATTTTAGAATTTTAGAATTTTAGAATTTTAGAATTTTAGAATTTTAGAATTTTAGAATTTTAGAATTTTAGAATTTTAGAATTTTAGAATTTTAGAATTTTAGAATTTTAGAATTTTAGAATTTTAGAATTTTAGAATTTTAGAATTTTAGAATTTTAGAATTTTAGAATTTTAGAATTTTAGAATTTTAGAATTTTAGAATTTTAGAATTTTAGAATTTTAGAATTTTAGAATTTTAGAATTTTAGAATTTTAGAATTTTAGAATTTTAGAATTTTAGAATTTTAGAATTTTAGAATTTTAGAATTTTAGAATTTTAGAATTTTAGAATTTTAGAATTTTAGAATTTTAGAATTTTAGAATTTTAGAATTTTAGAATTTTAGAATTTTAGAATTTTAGAATTTTAGAATTTTAGAATTTTAGAATTTTAGAATTTTAGAATTTTAGAATTTTAGAATTTTAGAATTTTAGAATTTTAGAATTTTAGAATTTTAGAATTTTAGAATTTTAGAATTTTAGAATTTTAGAATTTTAGAATTTTAGAATTTTAGAATTTTAGAATTTTAGAATTTTAGAATTTTAGAATTTTAGAATTTTAGAATTTTAGAATTTTAGAATTTTAGAATTTTAGAATTTTAGAATTTTAGAATTTTAGAATTTTAGAATTTTAGAATTTTAGAATTTTAGAATTTTAGAATTTTAGAATTTTAGAATTTTAGAATTTTAGAATTTTAGAATTTTAGAATTTTAGAATTTTAGAATTTTAGAATTTTAGAATTTTAGAATTTTAGAATTTTAGAATTTTAGAATTTTAGAATTTTAGAATTTTAGAATTTTAGAATTTTAGAATTTTAGAATTTTAGAATTTTAGAATTTTAGAATTTTAGAATTTTAGAATTTTAGAATTTTAGAATTTTAGAATTTTAGAATTTTAGAATTTTAGAATTTTAGAATTTTAGAATTTTAGAATTTTAGAATTTTAGAATTTTAGAATTTTAGAATTTTAGAATTTTAGAATTTTAGAATTTTAGAATTTTAGAATTTTAGAATTTTAGAATTTTAGAATTTTAGAATTTTAGAATTTTAGAATTTTAGAATTTTAGAATTTTAGAATTTTAGAATTTTAGAATTTTAGAATTTTAGAATTTTAGAATTTTAGAATTTTAGAATTTTAGAATTTTAGAATTTTAGAATTTTAGAATTTTAGAATTTTAGAATTTTAGAATTTTAGAATTTTAGAATTTTAGAATTTTAGAATTTTAGAATTTTAGAATTTTAGAATTTTAGAATTTTAGAATTTTAGAATTTTAGAATTTTAGAATTTTAGAATTTTAGAATTTTAGAATTTTAGAATTTTAGAATTTTAGAATTTTAGAATTTTAGAATTTTAGAATTTTAGAATTTTAGAATTTTAGAATTTTAGAATTTTAGAATTTTAGAATTTTAGAATTTTAGAATTTTAGAATTTTAGAATTTTAGAATTTTAGAATTTTAGAATTTTAGAATTTTAGAATTTTAGAATTTTAGAATTTTAGAATTTTAGAATTTTAGAATTTTAGAATTTTAGAATTTTAGAATTTTAGAATTTTAGAATTTTAGAATTTTAGAATTTTAGAATTTTAGAATTTTAGAATTTTAGAATTTTAGAATTTTAGAATTTTAGAATTTTAGAATTTTAGAATTTTAGAATTTTAGAATTTTAGAATTTTAGAATTTTAGAATTTTAGAATTTTAGAATTTTAGAATTTTAGAATTTTAGAATTTTAGAATTTTAGAATTTTAGAATTTTAGAATTTTAGAATTTTAGAATTTTAGAATTTTAGAATTTTAGAATTTTAGAATTTTAGAATTTTAGAATTTTAGAATTTTAGAATTTTAGAATTTTAGAATTTTAGAATTTTAGAATTTTAGAATTTTAGAATTTTAGAATTTTAGAATTTTAGAATTTTAGAATTTTAGAATTTTAGAATTTTAGAATTTTAGAATTTTAGAATTTTAGAATTTTAGAATTTTAGAATTTTAGAATTTTAGAATTTTAGAATTTTAGAATTTTAGAATTTTAGAATTTTAGAATTTTAGAATTTTAGAATTTTAGAATTTTAGAATTTTAGAATTTTAGAATTTTAGAATTTTAGAATTTTAGAATTTTAGAATTTTAGAATTTTAGAATTTTAGAATTTTAGAATTTTAGAATTTTAGAATTTTAGAATTTTAGAATTTTAGAATTTTAGAATTTTAGAATTTTAGAATTTTAGAATTTTAGAATTTTAGAATTTTAGAATTTTAGAATTTTAGAATTTTAGAATTTTAGAATTTTAGAATTTTAGAATTTTAGAATTTTAGAATTTTAGAATTTTAGAATTTTAGAATTTTAGAATTTTAGAATTTTAGAATTTTAGAATTTTAGAATTTTAGAATTTTAGAATTTTAGAATTTTAGAATTTTAGAATTTTAGAATTTTAGAATTTTAGAATTTTAGAATTTTAGAATTTTAGAATTTTAGAATTTTAGAATTTTAGAATTTTAGAATTTTAGAATTTTAGAATTTTAGAATTTTAGAATTTTAGAATTTTAGAATTTTAGAATTTTAGAATTTTAGAATTTTAGAATTTTAGAATTTTAGAATTTTAGAATTTTAGAATTTTAGAATTTTAGAATTTTAGAATTTTAGAATTTTAGAATTTTAGAATTTTAGAATTTTAGAATTTTAGAATTTTAGAATTTTAGAATTTTAGAATTTTAGAATTTTAGAATTTTAGAATTTTAGAATTTTAGAATTTTAGAATTTTAGAATTTTAGAATTTTAGAATTTTAGAATTTTAGAATTTTAGAATTTTAGAATTTTAGAATTTTAGAATTTTAGAATTTTAGAATTTTAGAATTTTAGAATTTTAGAATTTTAGAATTTTAGAATTTTAGAATTTTAGAATTTTAGAATTTTAGAATTTTAGAATTTTAGAATTTTAGAATTTTAGAATTTTAGAATTTTAGAATTTTAGAATTTTAGAATTTTAGAATTTTAGAATTTTAGAATTTTAGAATTTTAGAATTTTAGAATTTTAGAATTTTAGAATTTTAGAATTTTAGAATTTTAGAATTTTAGAATTTTAGAATTTTAGAATTTTAGAATTTTAGAATTTTAGAATTTTAGAATTTTAGAATTTTAGAATTTTAGAATTTTAGAATTTTAGAATTTTAGAATTTTAGAATTTTAGAATTTTAGAATTTTAGAATTTTAGAATTTTAGAATTTTAGAATTTTAGAATTTTAGAATTTTAGAATTTTAGAATTTTAGAATTTTAGAATTTTAGAATTTTAGAATTTTAGAATTTTAGAATTTTAGAATTTTAGAATTTTAGAATTTTAGAATTTTAGAATTTTAGAATTTTAGAATTTTAGAATTTTAGAATTTTAGAATTTTAGAATTTTAGAATTTTAGAATTTTAGAATTTTAGAATTTTAGAATTTTAGAATTTTAGAATTTTAGAATTTTAGAATTTTAGAATTTTAGAATTTTAGAATTTTAGAATTTTAGAATTTTAGAATTTTAGAATTTTAGAATTTTAGAATTTTAGAATTTTAGAATTTTAGAATTTTAGAATTTTAGAATTTTAGAATTTTAGAATTTTAGAATTTTAGAATTTTAGAATTTTAGAATTTTAGAATTTTAGAATTTTAGAATTTTAGAATTTTAGAATTTTAGAATTTTAGAATTTTAGAATTTTAGAATTTTAGAATTTTAGAATTTTAGAATTTTAGAATTTTAGAATTTTAGAATTTTAGAATTTTAGAATTTTAGAATTTTAGAATTTTAGAATTTTAGAATTTTAGAATTTTAGAATTTTAGAATTTTAGAATTTTAGAATTTTAGAATTTTAGAATTTTAGAATTTTAGAATTTTAGAATTTTAGAATTTTAGAATTTTAGAATTTTAGAATTTTAGAATTTTAGAATTTTAGAATTTTAGAATTTTAGAATTTTAGAATTTTAGAATTTTAGAATTTTAGAATTTTAGAATTTTAGAATTTTAGAATTTTAGAATTTTAGAATTTTAGAATTTTAGAATTTTAGAATTTTAGAATTTTAGAATTTTAGAATTTTAGAATTTTAGAATTTTAGAATTTTAGAATTTTAGAATTTTAGAATTTTAGAATTTTAGAATTTTAGAATTTTAGAATTTTAGAATTTTAGAATTTTAGAATTTTAGAATTTTAGAATTTTAGAATTTTAGAATTTTAGAATTTTAGAATTTTAGAATTTTAGAATTTTAGAATTTTAGAATTTTAGAATTTTAGAATTTTAGAATTTTAGAATTTTAGAATTTTAGAATTTTAGAATTTTAGAATTTTAGAATTTTAGAATTTTAGAATTTTAGAATTTTAGAATTTTAGAATTTTAGAATTTTAGAATTTTAGAATTTTAGAATTTTAGAATTTTAGAATTTTAGAATTTTAGAATTTTAGAATTTTAGAATTTTAGAATTTTAGAATTTTAGAATTTTAGAATTTTAGAATTTTAGAATTTTAGAATTTTAGAATTTTAGAATTTTAGAATTTTAGAATTTTAGAATTTTAGAATTTTAGAATTTTAGAATTTTAGAATTTTAGAATTTTAGAATTTTAGAATTTTAGAATTTTAGAATTTTAGAATTTTAGAATTTTAGAATTTTAGAATTTTAGAATTTTAGAATTTTAGAATTTTAGAATTTTAGAATTTTAGAATTTTAGAATTTTAGAATTTTAGAATTTTAGAATTTTAGAATTTTAGAATTTTAGAATTTTAGAATTTTAGAATTTTAGAATTTTAGAATTTTAGAATTTTAGAATTTTAGAATTTTAGAATTTTAGAATTTTAGAATTTTAGAATTTTAGAATTTTAGAATTTTAGAATTTTAGAATTTTAGAATTTTAGAATTTTAGAATTTTAGAATTTTAGAATTTTAGAATTTTAGAATTTTAGAATTTTAGAATTTTAGAATTTTAGAATTTTAGAATTTTAGAATTTTAGAATTTTAGAATTTTAGAATTTTAGAATTTTAGAATTTTAGAATTTTAGAATTTTAGAATTTTAGAATTTTAGAATTTTAGAATTTTAGAATTTTAGAATTTTAGAATTTTAGAATTTTAGAATTTTAGAATTTTAGAATTTTAGAATTTTAGAATTTTAGAATTTTAGAATTTTAGAATTTTAGAATTTTAGAATTTTAGAATTTTAGAATTTTAGAATTTTAGAATTTTAGAATTTTAGAATTTTAGAATTTTAGAATTTTAGAATTTTAGAATTTTAGAATTTTAGAATTTTAGAATTTTAGAATTTTAGAATTTTAGAATTTTAGAATTTTAGAATTTTAGAATTTTAGAATTTTAGAATTTTAGAATTTTAGAATTTTAGAATTTTAGAATTTTAGAATTTTAGAATTTTAGAATTTTAGAATTTTAGAATTTTAGAATTTTAGAATTTTAGAATTTTAGAATTTTAGAATTTTAGAATTTTAGAATTTTAGAATTTTAGAATTTTAGAATTTTAGAATTTTAGAATTTTAGAATTTTAGAATTTTAGAATTTTAGAATTTTAGAATTTTAGAATTTTAGAATTTTAGAATTTTAGAATTTTAGAATTTTAGAATTTTAGAATTTTAGAATTTTAGAATTTTAGAATTTTAGAATTTTAGAATTTTAGAATTTTAGAATTTTAGAATTTTAGAATTTTAGAATTTTAGAATTTTAGAATTTTAGAATTTTAGAATTTTAGAATTTTAGAATTTTAGAATTTTAGAATTTTAGAATTTTAGAATTTTAGAATTTTAGAATTTTAGAATTTTAGAATTTTAGAATTTTAGAATTTTAGAATTTTAGAATTTTAGAATTTTAGAATTTTAGAATTTTAGAATTTTAGAATTTTAGAATTTTAGAATTTTAGAATTTTAGAATTTTAGAATTTTAGAATTTTAGAATTTTAGAATTTTAGAATTTTAGAATTTTAGAATTTTAGAATTTTAGAATTTTAGAATTTTAGAATTTTAGAATTTTAGAATTTTAGAATTTTAGAATTTTAGAATTTTAGAATTTTAGAATTTTAGAATTTTAGAATTTTAGAATTTTAGAATTTTAGAATTTTAGAATTTTAGAATTTTAGAATTTTAGAATTTTAGAATTTTAGAATTTTAGAATTTTAGAATTTTAGAATTTTAGAATTTTAGAATTTTAGAATTTTAGAATTTTAGAATTTTAGAATTTTAGAATTTTAGAATTTTAGAATTTTAGAATTTTAGAATTTTAGAATTTTAGAATTTTAGAATTTTAGAATTTTAGAATTTTAGAATTTTAGAATTTTAGAATTTTAGAATTTTAGAATTTTAGAATTTTAGAATTTTAGAATTTTAGAATTTTAGAATTTTAGAATTTTAGAATTTTAGAATTTTAGAATTTTAGAATTTTAGAATTTTAGAATTTTAGAATTTTAGAATTTTAGAATTTTAGAATTTTAGAATTTTAGAATTTTAGAATTTTAGAATTTTAGAATTTTAGAATTTTAGAATTTTAGAATTTTAGAATTTTAGAATTTTAGAATTTTAGAATTTTAGAATTTTAGAATTTTAGAATTTTAGAATTTTAGAATTTTAGAATTTTAGAATTTTAGAATTTTAGAATTTTAGAATTTTAGAATTTTAGAATTTTAGAATTTTAGAATTTTAGAATTTTAGAATTTTAGAATTTTAGAATTTTAGAATTTTAGAATTTTAGAATTTTAGAATTTTAGAATTTTAGAATTTTAGAATTTTAGAATTTTAGAATTTTAGAATTTTAGAATTTTAGAATTTTAGAATTTTAGAATTTTAGAATTTTAGAATTTTAGAATTTTAGAATTTTAGAATTTTAGAATTTTAGAATTTTAGAATTTTAGAATTTTAGAATTTTAGAATTTTAGAATTTTAGAATTTTAGAATTTTAGAATTTTAGAATTTTAGAATTTTAGAATTTTAGAATTTTAGAATTTTAGAATTTTAGAATTTTAGAATTTTAGAATTTTAGAATTTTAGAATTTTAGAATTTTAGAATTTTAGAATTTTAGAATTTTAGAATTTTAGAATTTTAGAATTTTAGAATTTTAGAATTTTAGAATTTTAGAATTTTAGAATTTTAGAATTTTAGAATTTTAGAATTTTAGAATTTTAGAATTTTAGAATTTTAGAATTTTAGAATTTTAGAATTTTAGAATTTTAGAATTTTAGAATTTTAGAATTTTAGAATTTTAGAATTTTAGAATTTTAGAATTTTAGAATTTTAGAATTTTAGAATTTTAGAATTTTAGAATTTTAGAATTTTAGAATTTTAGAATTTTAGAATTTTAGAATTTTAGAATTTTAGAATTTTAGAATTTTAGAATTTTAGAATTTTAGAATTTTAGAATTTTAGAATTTTAGAATTTTAGAATTTTAGAATTTTAGAATTTTAGAATTTTAGAATTTTAGAATTTTAGAATTTTAGAATTTTAGAATTTTAGAATTTTAGAATTTTAGAATTTTAGAATTTTAGAATTTTAGAATTTTAGAATTTTAGAATTTTAGAATTTTAGAATTTTAGAATTTTAGAATTTTAGAATTTTAGAATTTTAGAATTTTAGAATTTTAGAATTTTAGAATTTTAGAATTTTAGAATTTTAGAATTTTAGAATTTTAGAATTTTAGAATTTTAGAATTTTAGAATTTTAGAATTTTAGAATTTTAGAATTTTAGAATTTTAGAATTTTAGAATTTTAGAATTTTAGAATTTTAGAATTTTAGAATTTTAGAATTTTAGAATTTTAGAATTTTAGAATTTTAGAATTTTAGAATTTTAGAATTTTAGAATTTTAGAATTTTAGAATTTTAGAATTTTAGAATTTTAGAATTTTAGAATTTTAGAATTTTAGAATTTTAGAATTTTAGAATTTTAGAATTTTAGAATTTTAGAATTTTAGAATTTTAGAATTTTAGAATTTTAGAATTTTAGAATTTTAGAATTTTAGAATTTTAGAATTTTAGAATTTTAGAATTTTAGAATTTTAGAATTTTAGAATTTTAGAATTTTAGAATTTTAGAATTTTAGAATTTTAGAATTTTAGAATTTTAGAATTTTAGAATTTTAGAATTTTAGAATTTTAGAATTTTAGAATTTTAGAATTTTAGAATTTTAGAATTTTAGAATTTTAGAATTTTAGAATTTTAGAATTTTAGAATTTTAGAATTTTAGAATTTTAGAATTTTAGAATTTTAGAATTTTAGAATTTTAGAATTTTAGAATTTTAGAATTTTAGAATTTTAGAATTTTAGAATTTTAGAATTTTAGAATTTTAGAATTTTAGAATTTTAGAATTTTAGAATTTTAGAATTTTAGAATTTTAGAATTTTAGAATTTTAGAATTTTAGAATTTTAGAATTTTAGAATTTTAGAATTTTAGAATTTTAGAATTTTAGAATTTTAGAATTTTAGAATTTTAGAATTTTAGAATTTTAGAATTTTAGAATTTTAGAATTTTAGAATTTTAGAATTTTAGAATTTTAGAATTTTAGAATTTTAGAATTTTAGAATTTTAGAATTTTAGAATTTTAGAATTTTAGAATTTTAGAATTTTAGAATTTTAGAATTTTAGAATTTTAGAATTTTAGAATTTTAGAATTTTAGAATTTTAGAATTTTAGAATTTTAGAATTTTAGAATTTTAGAATTTTAGAATTTTAGAATTTTAGAATTTTAGAATTTTAGAATTTTAGAATTTTAGAATTTTAGAATTTTAGAATTTTAGAATTTTAGAATTTTAGAATTTTAGAATTTTAGAATTTTAGAATTTTAGAATTTTAGAATTTTAGAATTTTAGAATTTTAGAATTTTAGAATTTTAGAATTTTAGAATTTTAGAATTTTAGAATTTTAGAATTTTAGAATTTTAGAATTTTAGAATTTTAGAATTTTAGAATTTTAGAATTTTAGAATTTTAGAATTTTAGAATTTTAGAATTTTAGAATTTTAGAATTTTAGAATTTTAGAATTTTAGAATTTTAGAATTTTAGAATTTTAGAATTTTAGAATTTTAGAATTTTAGAATTTTAGAATTTTAGAATTTTAGAATTTTAGAATTTTAGAATTTTAGAATTTTAGAATTTTAGAATTTTAGAATTTTAGAATTTTAGAATTTTAGAATTTTAGAATTTTAGAATTTTAGAATTTTAGAATTTTAGAATTTTAGAATTTTAGAATTTTAGAATTTTAGAATTTTAGAATTTTAGAATTTTAGAATTTTAGAATTTTAGAATTTTAGAATTTTAGAATTTTAGAGTTTTAGAGTTTTAGAATTTTAGAATTTTAGAATTTTAGAATTTTAGAATTTTAGAATTTTAGAATTTTAGAATTTTAGAATTTTAGAATTTTAGAATTTTAGAATTTTAGAATTTTAGAATTTTAGAATTTTAGAATTTTAGAATTTTAGAATTTTAGAATTTTAGAATTTTAGAGTTTTAGAGTTTTAGAATTTTAGAATTTTAGAATTTTAGAATTTTAGAATTTTAGAATTTTAGAATTTTAGAATTTTAGAACTTCAGAATTTTAGAATTTTAGAACTTCAGAATTCCAGAATTTTCGAACTTCAGAATTTTTGAATATTAGAATTGCAGAATTTTAGAACTTTAGCATGTTGAACAGAGACATTTTCGATAAGGTGAAAGGTAGTTTTCCATCTAACACCTTATTGTTAACTCTTATACTATTATATTTTTTATTTATTTTATATTTTCTTTACGATAAGTTTTGATATCTGAAATGAAAGATCATTTGAAAAAGCAAGTACATCATGATTCCGTTTTTGGCACACTCTTATTTTGACAACAAATAGGTTCCGTTTTTGTCAACATTGTTGTTGAACATTAGGGCATTGCAGAAAAACATTTTTTTTTTAATTCTCAAAGGCCCCCCCTCTCATATTGTGACAAATGTCAAAGTAAGCTCAGATGCCAAATTTCACATCATTTGGACAATTCTAGACCCCCGCCCACTTCGCTTGAAATTTTTGAAATTAATGCTATGGGAAAATGTGAAGGAAAAATATATTAAATGCTATAACTTTTGAAGTAGCAATCAGAAAATTACAATGTATATCTCTTTTTAAAGGAAATAACCTTAGTATTGGAATGGAGATATTCCTGTTCCTAGAAAAATACGGGATTGTGGGGTACTGGGTCATTTTGGCCCCAAAATCCCATATTTTTTAAATTTTTCTGCTCCGTGGTGCAAACCATACATATTTTGCAGTTTTTCTAATGTGAAAAAATCTCAGAAATCGAACGGAACCTTTTAGATCTTTGTCCGAATACGAGAAGTTGGGGTTATAGGGCCTTTTGTCATCTATATTAAATTTTATCATTTTCTCGTGTATATCTCTCTATTATTCTTCATTCAATTTTCATAAAATGCACCTTGTTGAACGTGGAACATTTTTAGAAATACAACAAAAATAGATTCGTTTGCGTTAAAATTCAAAAACATCTAATTTTTTGACATTAACTCTACAAATCACATTTTTTTTTCTTTAAATGTCATAATACCACAACTTCACCTATTTTTCCAGGTATGAAACTTTTCTCATGTGATTCCTAAGAGCATTTTTCACTATAAATAGTAAATTAAATAAGAATTTTGTTGTTAAATGGAGTTAATATGTGCGATTTTATGATAAAAATGTGAAATCGAGACTATATGTCTGATAATTTGATGTTTCTGAATTTTACCGGTAACGAATCTATTTTTATTTTGTTCCTATGGATTTTCCACGTTCAACAAGGTACAATTTATGAAAATTGAATGAAGAATAATAGAGATATATGCACGAGAAAATGATTAAATTTAATATAAATGACAAAAGGCCCTATAACCCCAACTTCTCGTATTCGGACAAAGGTCTAAAAAATTCCGTTCGATTTCTGAGATTTTTTCACATTAGAAAAACTGCAAAATATGTATGGTTTGCACAACGGAGCAGAAAAATTAGAAAATAGGGGGTTTTGGGGTCAAAATGACCCAGTACCCCACTTTCCCGTATTTTTATAGAAACAGGAATATCTCCATTCGAATACTAAGGTTATTTCCTTTAAAAAGAGATATAAATTGTAATTTTATGATTGCTACTTCAAAGATTATAGCATTTAATATATTTTTCCTCCACATTTTCCCATAGCACCAATTTCAAAAATTTCAATCGTAGTGGGCGGGGGTCTAGAATTATCCAAATGATGTGAAATTTGGCATCTGAGCTTACTTTGACATTTGTCACAATATGAGAGGGGGGGCCTTTGAGAATTCAAAAAAAAAATTTTTTTGCGATGCCCTATTGAACATTGTAATTATTTTTAAAAATGTGCAATTCATATTTTGTTGTAATAAAGACCATTTATAAATTACGTATTGCTTTTAGGGGGGATTGGTTACGACAAATCGTGACATGTTGTTACGTTACGCACTATGGTCCCAAAGCCGTATTTAGGAATATAAAACTGCTTACGCTCAAATGGTTTGCTTTAGCTACATGATGTCTTTGGAAAACTTTGTTAGTATTTTGTTGGCGATTTTTTCGAATAAATGGAAGTAGGGTGGTTCAGGTTGTTCCGAAGATCAACCGGTTAGATGTGTGATGTTTCTTGCGTAATGTTCTAAAATGTTATGAAACAATTACCTAAGTGATACAAATTCATTCTATGGACAAAGCGTCAAAAAGCTTATTTTAGGGAACCCCAGCCAACGCATAGATGTATATCTCTCGTAAAAATATATAAATAAATAGTACCCTTAAAAAATTACTCCAAAAGAGAAGAATAAAAAACGCTCTTTGCACTTTTCATGCGAACCACTGCTCCTCTCTTTCACAACAAACCTCTCACTCACTCCGATGTGTGTTACTCCCATACTTGCATTCTACTCCATCGCCGCACACCTCAAGGAGTAGAAATAAAGAGGCTCTTTAGTGTAAATCTTGGTCCCACGCGCAGGGAAGCAGAGAAAGCAACCAAAACACATTTTTAAAACGTTCTTCCGATCAATCTTTATCTGAATTGTAGTTTGATTCGCATTCCTACCTGCTTGCCAGTGAGGGGAGGCACAAAAAAAACGCGAAATTGTGCAGCTCTTGGTGCACAAATCTTTCTCTTTTTCGTTTTCAAGTTTCTCTTTGTGCGGTCGTTCTGCACATCGCAGTGTTTTTGTGCTGCTCTTTTTTCATCAGTGTATTTCGCTCTTTGTACAAATTGTGTGAGCAAATAACAAGCCTGATAATTACACACGATTGTGAACGAGAAAGATTTTTATATTGCTGAATAAAAAATGTTTCTGAAAATTTCTATTTTCAGAAACATTTTTTATTACCCCCAAAATAAGTTAGCAAGAAGACACCATTGAACTAATGCTGATTAAGGGGTTACAAACCTTTTCGTGAGAAATTTTTTAAGAATGTTTGAACTTACGTAGAGACATAAAACAATGATTTTATTACATCAAAGTTAAAGTAATTTGATGTTCTAAAATGTTATGAAACAATTACCTAAGTGATACAAATTCATTCTATGGACAAAGCGTCAAAAAGCTTATTTTAGGGAACCCCAGCCAACGCATAGATGTATATCTCTCGTAAAAATATATAAATAAATAGTACCCTTAAAAAATTACTCCAAAAGAGAAGAATAAAAACGCTCTTTGCACTTTTCATGCGAACCACTGCTCCTCTCTTTCACAACAAACCTCTCACTCACTCCGATATGTGTTACTCCCATACTTGCATTCTACTCCATCGCCGCACACCTCAAGGAGTAAAAATAAAGAGGCTCTTTAGTGTAAATCTTGGTCCCACGCGCAGGGAAGCAGAGAAGGCAACCAAAACACATTTTTAAAACGTTCTTCCGATCAATCTTTATCTGAATTGTAGTTTGATTCGCATTCCTACCTGCTTGCCAGTGAGGGGAGGCACAAAAAACGCGAAATTGTGCAGCTCTTGGTGCACAAATCTTTCTCTTTTTCGTTTTCAAGTTTCAAGCCGATTAACGATTAGTTGTATTTAAAAATTCTTATCTCTAAAACAAAAATTTGTTTTGAAATGTTTGGAGGCTCCGTAGACACAAGCGATTGGTACCAAAATTTGCACACTTACTAGGGGTCATAAAAGGAATCAGTAGAGCCTGGTGGAGTTAAAAGTCAAAAATTGAACCAGTCTATGTACCATACTATCTAAAATGATTAAGAAATTATATACCACTTTACAAAAATATTCCCTATTTCAATAATCAAACTAGACTGCCTGCCGATTCTAAGCCGAAACCACACTAAATTTTGTTTTTTTCTGCATGAGTTTAATGTGTGCCGTTATTACAGAAACTCATTAAGGGTCAACTGAGAAAGCTTGGAAAAGCGATCATCTTGGAAAACGAAAAAAGCAGTTTTTTCTCACACCATTGCACAGTGGTCCGAATCCAGAATTTAGGATGACCAAAACATTTGTGACTAAACTACTGGTTCTAGAGATTTCATGTCTTCGGAACAAATAATCTGTGTTAATTGAGGCATTTTTTGAGATGGGTGACATTAGGGTGGTCCTAATTGTTTGTACGATCAAAGTAATTTCGAAATAAAAAGAGAGAACAATCAAGTGTTCTGCAAAATTAATACAACCTTGTTCAAGCAACTTTTCTGAGGGCGCCATATTCGTAACATTAATGGTTTTAATTTTACACCTATCAGAATGTTGTATGATAGGGTAACCCTAAAAAATTCAGTTTTTTCATTATAACTTTTTAAATAATATTTTTCTATCAATAGCGTCTTCACAAAACTTTTAGAGCTTAAAAAGACGAATATTATTTAAATAGACAGATTTGAGATAGCTCACTTAGTTAAACAAATATAAGCATTTTTAGCACAACCTTTTCAAATGTTGATATCACAAAATGGAGCAAGTGAAATTGATTTCTTCTTTTTGCATTCGAAAGACCACAAGTGATAAAATATTTTAAGAAAAAATCTCAGGTCATTTTTGTTTATCTCATTTTATTTTAGTTTGAATACTGAGAATATTACTACTATTTGTAGCATTAAAAGTAAAACGGTCGGTGTAACGAAGCAACCATTTTTAAAATAAGATCGTCGCTGTTGTGCTAAATTATGACAAACGCCATTTTGGGGTAAACTAAGTTAGATATTCCACATTACTGGTCTAAAAAAGCTCTACAAAGTGACGTTCACAGTATTTTGATATTCTGCTTGGTTACAGAGATATAGCGAGAAACGCGCTGAGAAATTTGTTTCTATCAACATTCGTATTTGGTTGCTTGACGCGAACGGATGGCTGTACAATACCTTTGTTGTGATTTTATCGTCGTTTCCTTACAAAAAGATGGGAAAATAATGTCAACGATATTACCGAAATGAAGTAGCATACATTTTAAGCTATTAATACGAATACTGCAATTTTTACTAATTTCAGAAAGGTTTTATTAAAATAAGTTATTTCGGTATTTCTAATGGAAATAGCGAAATAACGGAACAAGTATATCCGATTCTCTGCTGTTGCCAAATGAATTGTTTCACTCTCATTAAATGCTCTTTTCAGGGTTACCATATGAGGATAAATATGTTCGAATATTTTAGGTTTCGATGTACGTGTACCATATTTCATACCACCATACCATTAGAAATAACGAAATAGCTGGTTTTAATACAATCTATCAGAAGATAGTCAAAATTGTAGCATTCGTATTAATAAACTAAAATGTATTCTACTTCACTCCGGTTATGTCTGACATTACCCACCCATCTTTTTGCTTCAAATGATTGTGTCTAGGGATTGGCTCAAATTATCTTGATGTATAAGATGTTTGTATATGTAAAACTATCTGAGAAACACAATGGCATAATCATTTTCAAAACAAAAATGCACGAATTGTGAGAAAAATGCAATTTAAGTTTTAAACTGGAAATATAGCATATTTGGCAACACTGTATCCAAAACTATTTTTCTAAATTCCCTAACTCATTTCCTTAAAAATTTCATTTTACCTATTGTTTACAGACCAAATGAAGCCAAAGATATGAATAAAAGTTAATAATTGATGATTTTTTTCCTATGAAAAATTTTCCATGCACGATTATGATACGCCATACAAATTTTGTAATCAATACCCACCTATGACACGTGTGAGTGCAACTTTTGTTTACATTTATAGTAAAAACTCGCAACATAGTCAACTGATCTACGTAATACAGTGTGTTTCGATGATATCACGGTCGGTCTGTATTTTAGCGTGATATATTTGAAGCGTGATATATTAAAAACAAAACGTAGTGTGTCTAGTCCGTTTTTAAAAAGCGTGATATAATCGAGACAAAACCGTGATATAATCGAGGGTGATATAAACGAGTGTTGATTTACATCATACTACGCATAGTGATATAATCGAAACAATACTGTATGTAAGAGATTAATACAGAATAGATAGAAGCATCAATTGTCTTCTTTGAATTGTTTATACCATTTATAAGTTTCAAGATATTCAATCTCAAACTTTGAAAATCGCTTTTCTCGAAATGTGCAAAATGGCGCTTGTCATAAGATAGCACAACAGCGACGAGATCAGATAGATAAACAACATCCCTCATGATACTGTACCTTGATGTGGTCCGGGGGCATTTCTACTAAAGCAGTATTACAGTGATGATATCACAGAAACTTGGGATACGATTATTTTCTTTTTAGTTAAGCTACATTGTGATCAATTTTAGTAATTAGCATGGCGACCTTTATCATCCACTGCCATGGTCAAATAATATACAATGTGGGTTTAGGGCCCAATTCTCTCAGGAGGCACTCTTCTTTTATTGCTATATTTTAAATTAGATGCATGCTAACACTCACTAATACAAATTGCTTATTCTCTCACATACACTCACAATTTCATTCCAAAAGTACAAACGTGGCCTTCGCGATAACACAAACCTGGTCACAAACGCAAACGCCCGCGATGTCCCCAAAATTCAAACACCCTGGTAATTAAGTGAACGTTTGCACCTAAAAATTTACTAACGCGGTCTCAAGCATCAACACACCGCTCGCGCAATCATGAATCGGTAACGTCCGCAAGTCTCTACCATTGATCCTAGCAGCAAACTCATACTTTCAGTTGGACCAAGACGTGCACGCGCGATCATTGAAGAACACGCGAACGTGCGTATGGCCACACGTTTATAAAGATAATGTGTCCACGCGATGTTACAATTCTCGGTCCTAGTACCATAAGTCCAATGCCTTCAGGTGGACCAATCAAAAAGTTGATGCTCATATCTACCAAACTACACGTTTCATGGCGACGTAAAAATCGAACTTATACCACAGAGAACAGACATCCATGATCGAAGAAAAATATTTAAAAAACGTGTGTAAACATTTGAATTAATATACTAAAAACACTAGCGCCATCACACCAACCTATCCCAACTATCCGTCAAATCGATTCCGGAACCGGTTCGAAATCCAGGATGGATTCTGCATGGAATCTAGCTCAAAGAAAACAACCGATTCCGACTCTATCGGTTGACGCATTTGAGCTGGAATTCATGCTGGAAGTCCAAATCGGTTCCGGACTAGTTTGACTGGGTAGAGGAATAACCGGTGTCAATTCTGTCGCACTCAGTCACAAAAAACATGACGACAGTAGCGCACCTGGTTTAGATATCCAAACTACCTTCGAAACCGTTAGAGATTTTACACAAGTTGAATGCTGAAGATGGTCGTCTGTTCTCTGTGCTTATACTCACGAAGTCACATACACGCGACAAACAAACATACAAATGCTTGAGCCCTTCGTGATCATCCACGCAACCTACACCCGCGCTCTCGCAGACATGATAACATCCCCGTGATAATATGAACGTCTCAGCACTTATAAACATTCAAACGCGATCTCAAGCGTGAACCTACAGTCCCCCGCACTCGCGCGATAATGTATCGGTCACGTCAGGAAGTCTCTATCCTCGATTCCAGAAGTCTAGGTCCATGCCTTCAATTGAATCATCTGAACAGAAAGCTCTCATATCCACTGGTCAACACGTTCCATGACCAGGAACAATAGTGATATGGAGTAACTTACTCCCTGTCAGAATGTGATCCGTACACCGAAAACTAAATATCAGAATGGCGGTCCGCGTGGCCATCCAAGAGCACACGCAATTATGTGAATGGTCACAGAGTTAGAAAAGCGAATTTATTCACGCGTATTTTTTTGCTAAAAATGCTCATAACTTTTGAACTAAATGAGCTATCTCAAATCTGTCTATATAAACAATATTCGTCTCTTTAAGCTCTAAAAGTTTTGTGAAGACACTATTGAAGGAAAAAAATATTTAAGAAGTTATAATGAAAAAAACAATGGTTTAGGGTTACCCTATCACACATTATAATGGCTGTAAAATTAAAACCATTAAAGTTAGAAATATGACGTCATCCGCAAAGTTGCTTGAAAAAGGTTGTACTACAATTTTGCGGAACACTCGATTGTTTTATCTCTTCTTGTTTCAAAAATAATTTCTGAACCACCCTAATGTCACCCATCTCAAAAGATGCCTGAATTGACACAGATTGTTTGTTACGAAGACATGAAATTTCTAGAACCAGTAGTTTAGTCACACATGTTTTTGTCATCCTGAATTCTGGATTCGGACCACTGTACATTGGAAAAATCTTCATGAAAATCAATCAGCAATACTACCAATGCCCCCAAATACATTGATTACTTTTCATGAAGATTTTTCCATATTTGGATATTTGGAAAGTATCAACCGCAGCAACTGAAAAACTCAGACATTGAAATGCACTTTTTTACAAAGAAGAAGCTCAAAGCTTGCTCTGCCTGCAGACAATCAAAGACGCAAACATAGCTCATCGCCGCTGAAGTTTATTGTAAGTTGTTAGTATTATATCGAGAAGCAAACCAATGCTCATGCATATACCAAAAAAACGATCACACCAAACTGTTCCTGGTGAATGCATAAATATAATAAAATACTATTTGCCAGGTACCCCTTCTACGAACCGGTCATAATATTGGACCTAAACATAACACATCGATTGGGTGACGAATTGATGGATATCTCCGCCATGCGACGTTTCTAAGGAAAATCATTCAAACGCTCAGCATTACGAAGCTGCTGATCATGTTCCACATAAATCCGCTAGATTTCAAAACACCGAATCTTTCGATACCTTGATGGCGTTTCCGAGGTGCGTTTCAGCATATGTTGAACATGAGCTGGAGCCGATTTGTCACGACCACGCAGGACCCGAATAACAAAAAGCAATGCGGAAATCGACATTACTCTCCTGACCGACTTGGCTTGCTAAATTTGCTTTCGACTGGATATTCCACGTGCCATCCTACTATCGTTGTACTTCATTCTACGACAACCAGGCGAGAAAAATCTAGGCCAATACAACTTGATGCTATAGGTGAACAGCCAATGTATAATGTATTAAAATTTAATCACGTATGTCGTTTTTTCAGGTGTTGAGCGGGGTCATCACATTTGGTAGTTTATTCGTTTTCTTGGCACTTGTGAAGGACTTTCTTGGGAAAAAATGCTTAAACCTGATCTACATGGTAGTCCACGCTGGATATTAATCAAGACACATTAACCTGCCCAGAAGTTGCTCTCATCCGGTCATCGTGCTACTGTAAAATTACAGTTGCAAACTCGTCCGAGTTGGATGAGTCCGATTGCTTCACGTATGGCTTTCCTGTGTACTAGTTTAGATTTCGGTACGTACGAAATCGGACGATACCATTTTATCGTAAATTAATATGATTACGTATTAATTTCAGAGAAGTACCTTATGTTTATGTCACTAGAGCTGGCTGCTGCTGTAGTAGAGCACGAGTGCGATGAAGAAAACTAAGCCGATTGCGAGGAAGGATAGGATGAGGAAACTTGCACATGCCGAGATTACACTGATGATGAAGGACATGGTGGCACCGGTCTCGGCGGTTTTGGAAGCATCGAGGACGAACTGCCTTCACGAGACGTTGATTTGTCCAGCTATATTCACATGGATGCTGCGGAAAATATTCTCGCTCATGATTCCGGCTCCGGAAGTACGCATCGGAAGCGCAAGTTGACTGAGAATCGGATGTTGTTCAGAAGCGGCACCGCTCGTACTATGGGATCCGAAACCGTAGGGAATAACTGTGACAACGCAAGCTCAAAGTCCCTCAACTTTAGTAGTATGAAACGGTTAGCTTTAGATTCGCCGAGAACTTTACTCAGTCCGTCTAATCTTACTTCAACGCCAACATCCTCAACGATGAGAGAGCGAAAGACTTCCCGAAGTATAATCCTCCTCCCGAGGTAAACGATTGGTTGCAACACTTCCAGCGATGGACTCCCGTCAAACGTCTGGTGGCAGTAGATCTGCGGCCCGACCCAGGTGCGGCACATTATGACGGTTATCGAACCCCAATTCCCACGAGATTTTATTTTACTTCCTCTGAAAGAGCTCGCACTTCAAGTGCTGTCCTACCTGGAACCAAGAGAAGGAAAATAGCAAGGAAGCTGCTGTCGTGATGGAAGCGATGGGAGGTGAACGTCGTGCATTTACACGGAAATAAAGTCATCAGTGGCTCTTGCGATGCGACTCTACGAGTCTGGGACGTTACCGAGGGCACTTGCCCACATGTGCTGGTTAGTCATTTGGCTGCTGTTCAGTATGATGGTAGGCTAGTAGTTGCGGGACTGCATGGTTAAGGTGTGGAATCTTGAACGACACGAGTATCTCCATACGCTCCAGGGCCACACTAATCGGGTGTACTCGCTAGTTTGATGGTATTCACGTCATATTTAGCTCGCTTTACACGTCGGTTCGCGTGTGGAACGCGGAAACGAAGAGTTGCAATCATGATCTGATGGGTCACCAGAGTTTAACATCCGGAATGGAGCTCCGGTAAAATATTCTGGAATAAGGGAATGCTGACTCGACCGTCAAGGTTTTGGACATCATCACTGGTTAGTGCTTGCAAATGCTATCTGGCCCCAACAAGCATCAATCAGCTGTCCCCTTGTTTACAGTTCAATTCCCGCTTCGGAATCACCAGCTCCGACGACGGTACCGTCAAGTTGTGGGACGTTAAAACTGGAGAGTCCAATCTTAACCTGGTTGCACTAGAATCCGGCGGTGTGTGACGAATCAGAGCCAATGACACGAAACAAATTTGTGCCGTAGAGTCACGCAACGGTGCGGAAGAAATGTTTAGATACGTATACTTAAAAAAAATCTGACGCTAATAAAAATTTTGAAGCAAAAAATATTGCTGTTTTTGTTTTGATTAGAAAAAAAAAAAGAAAATCCAAACGAATGAAATAAGAAGAAGACCAAAATAAGGAGCACGACGATCGCCCGATTTTCTATAGCTCGACATCGGACTCACGTCGGTCCGATTTCGTCGATGCGTTTGACATATTCGAAGGTTGACGCGGTTTATGCAAATGGTGCAAAATTGCAGGATATAATCCCGATATCCTGCTCTGATTGGCCCGTTATCGGGCTTAGTCCGCCCGATCATCGGCCTGATAATCGGGCCGATTGAGCTCTACAAAATTTACTGGGTATCGGTTAACCGGTTAGCCACAATTGTGTCATCGGAATTCGAATTAGAACCAGCCAGCATTCCGGCTTATTTTCCGGCTGAGCTTTAATGCGATGGTTGCATTTTAACCCAAAAAATAGGTAACTTCTATTTACAGTGTGGGAAACATTGCTACCAACGCAAATATCCAAATGTAATTTTTCCTATTCCTTTTCCGAATAAAATTTAGTGGAACGACATGGCGAATTTGGTTGGTTGTTTTTTTTTATTATTTCATTGTTCAACCAGATGTTCATTGAAATGATCGTTATATTACTAACTAGCAATGCTATTTTGATCACTAATCAATTTATGATAGCTGTATTTTGAATATATTGATTTGGAACTACCCACGTGTTTGTGTATAATTGTTTTTTTTTTTGCAGAAAACTGTCCATTCAATTAAAAACAAGCTTGTTGGAAAAGATGCTAAAGACGAGATGACCAAAAAGCAAGTTCTACGAGGCAAACATACTCAGAAAAAGAAGAAGGAGTATCTTCATTTTGGTGTTGACTGTACAAACATTGCAGAAGACAACATAATGGACGTTGCTGATTTCGTAAGTAATTAAGTCTAAATAGACCATCTTAAAACGTTCGTAGACATGGGGATTGCTTCAGTATTTGGAGAAAGTACGAACGCAAAAAAATTTAGTGAAACAAGTCCACGAGAATATCCAATTGCGCACATAAAATGTAAAGTCCGTTTAGAACTTGCTTCAAATGGACATTAACAAGGCTTTAATAAGCTGATTCCTATAACTAAAGCTGGATTTAAACAGTTAAAGAACGTGAACTCGACTTGAACACAAATATTTCTGTACAAATAACTATTGTAACTAACCCTTAAGGTTAGTTTACAGTTCGGGAAATTGATCACGCAATTTGCGTCGGTATTTGATCAGGGAAAATTTCCCGCCGGGATCTCTCCAAACTGTCAAACCAAAAACTGCTGATTCTTAAAAATACAGACTATCAAACTTGCAGCGATTGCAAACCTTATAAAAATACTATTTTTCCCGTCAAACAATTTATGTACAATTGTTTCCGGCCGGATTTCTGCGTGGAGAATTTAAAATTCCGTGATGTTACCTGCGGTGGGGTTTACACTTCAAGAAACTCATTTTTGTGTAGACTCATTTCCCGTCACGGGATTTGAAATCCCGAGCTCCATTTATAATACACAGGGACCCAAATCCCGTGACACGTTTTCCGAACTGTAAACTAGCCTTTAAGCAAAATTTACACCTTTCCGATCCGATCCAGCGCCGGCTTAGTTCCGTGCACGGACACCAATTTTCTTTCATACAAATCAACGCTTTTTTGTGAAAAGGACGATACTAAAAATGTAAACATAGGGCATTTTAATACATGCGGATGAGGGCTTCGAAACGCAACAAATTAACCTAAAAATTTGGATTCTACGATATTGCTTTCTTAAACGGCAGCAAAAATACAACGGGAGAAACTGTATTTTTGCTTGTTTAAAGTTTCGCCCTCCACGCTTCATACAAACAATAAGGGCGATACTTTTTTTGCCACCAGTTTAGATGCGAAGCTGTTTTTTACCTTTTTTTTGTAATTATCAAGCTAATACCAGCAGTAAATAGTAACAATGATCGCTATTGAAAAAAAACCCGGACAAAATCGGTGGTGTGCAACGGTAGTTATTGCAAAAAAACAAGGGCGATACACAGAGGGGGAACAACTTGACAGCTCCTATACAAATCGTTGAAACCACTTTTTTTGGGTCTGTGGGTCTCAACCCTCCCGCAACTTGACGTTTAGCCTAAGTTGCATGAAACCACCGTGTTTCGAATGATGTCGCCACCATAGAACGCCGTCCACAAATTGCGATACTGTAAATTTCTATGCGAGAAAATAATTGCGTGACGTCTTTTACGAACTTGTTTTCTTTATTTACATTTTTTTTTTGTAAAACATTTATTGTCCTGATTGTTACAAACTAGTTACATGTCACATAAAACTTATAATTAGCTATGTTCTTATCATTTGCTGGAATACTTGTCATGTACAATAACATTGTAGAGAATGCTTGGAGAATATGCTGGCGAGTATGTCTGGATTGATTTTGGAGAACCGGGTATATCCAGTCCTCCTGATGAAGTTGTGAAAGCCGTCGATCTAGAGCCAGGAAAGCGCTACGTTGAAATGTCCATATGGTCCTGTTTTCGCTGCATTGGAATATGTGATGCTCGATGGTGTCTGTCTGGCCGGGGCACTGGCTGCAGTTGGAGTCCGCTCTCCTGTTCATTCTATTTAGAAGCTCGTTGGTTAATATTTTACGATGCGCCACCGAAAACCACACTGATCGTTGGCGTGAGCTTAATTGCTTCGAGTGTATGTTTTTGAAAATTTTCCTCCAATCGCGTTGTGGATTTTCCCTGATTATTTTGGGCTCTTTCAGCTGTTTCAAAAAGTAGTTGTATATTACACTAGAAGAAGGTGCCATAGCTATTTCGTCCGTTAGGAATGCTGTCTCTTTGACCACCGTACGGATGTGCTCATATTTTCTTGGAATGCATGAGAGATTTGGAGGGTTTGCGTTGTGCTCTAGAAACCCCCACAAAAAGGGTAGATCTGAACCGATTTTCATCATGCGATTTGTTAATAGGGCCTTGGATTTAATAGGCGGCGAGTGTAGGTTTAATCCTCCTAGACGTTTAGGTAGAATTAATGTTTCGAAAGCAATTCGGGTTAAATTCTTCCCATACCACAGAAACGAGCCGATTCGCGAAATAAATTTCCCGCCGTATTTGTTTGGTAGAGGGATCACTGATGCTGTGTACCATATTTTTGACGTAATGAACGTGTTCAATAAAGTTATTTTCTGTATGATATTAAGATTTCGCGAGTTGTTCATCCACATACCTGTTTGAACGCCTCGTAGAACCGCAATCCAGTTTTGCTCAACAGTGCTTGAGAAATCTTCGGCAAAATGGATTCCGAGGATTTTCACCGATGACTGCATTTGTAACCACTCGCTACGTGGTGTCAAGTTCAAAGTGCCGATCTTTAGGGCGTTAGTTTTCTGCGTGTTGAGTATTGCTCCAGAAACAGTTGTGAAATCGGCAAAGATATTTCGAATTGCAAGTAGCTGAGTTTCACTTCCGACGAACATAGATATGTCATCCGCATATGCGTTAAGTACCGCATGAGGAAAATGTCTTCGCAGTTTATCGAGCAAGGGTTGTATATATATAACAAACAAGATCATTGAAATGGGATCACCTTAACGCACTGACCTTTGAATTTTGATTTCGCTTCCTAGCTTCCCATTGATCAGAACTTTGGAGAAGCTGTTGTTCATGCAGAACATTAAGAGATTTATCAATTCCTGGTTGAAGTTCATTTTTTCCATCGTTCTTGCAAGGAAGCTGTACTCCACTCTATCGAAGGCATGGTCGAAGTCGAAAGCTACTAACATTTCGTTTTCGCGCTGTTGTTTAAGTTCGCAGATGCGGTCCAGTATTCGGGCGGTAGCTTCAAAGATGTTTCGCTTACCATTGCAGCATTTTTGGTTTTTGGATAGCACCAGTGGAAGCAGGGGACTCATTCTATTTTTTAATATCCTAGCGAATATTTTATAGTCGGTGTTTAATAGTGAGATCGGTCTGTACGATTTTATACTGTTATCACTTTTCTTCTTTTTTACTAGCACAATAACGCCATCAAAGAATTCCTTGGGAGCTTGGGATGACATAGCTTCATTTATGATGAATGTGAACTCCCGCTGGATCACATGCCATGATTTCAAAAAAAATTCCTTCGGTAGACCATCCACGCCCGGCGATTTACGTGAGCTGCTTGCTTTTATTGCTTGTAATATCTCATTTGGTGAAATTTCATTCAGTATGCGATCGTTGTCTTGATTCTCGTTTGGGATGCGTTTTGCTGGATCGAAGCTGTCGTTTACTGTGGTGTTTGTTGAGGAGTACAGGTTCGCAAAATAGTCCTGCACGCTCTGATGTATTTCATTTGGATCCCTTATTATGGTAGCTTCATTTTGCAGCGTTTTGATCGAAGTTTCAGCTTGTCGGGTCTTTTTATTTGCTACGTGGAATATTGATGTGCTTTCTCCGCCGATGTATGCTTCGTTCCAACACCGCGTTTGCTGCGCATAGTTCCGTTGAAGAAGCAGCATTTTTCCCTTTATGTGGTTAATACTTCGTAGCTGTCGGGGATCGCCATAGTAGCGATCGTAGGATGAGCGAAGCAGAACGTAATACAGTTCCATTGTGTCACAGAAGGAACGTCTTTTTATCGAAGCTTTCCATTTGAGGAAGGAAATAAGTTTTGGTTTGACAAATTTGATCCACCATTCAATCCATGTACGGAAATTTCTTCGGTTCCTTGTCCAATACACCCATTTGACTTGAAGTTCGTTGATAACTGTTGGA
This sequence comes from Topomyia yanbarensis, assembly GCF_030247195.1. NCBI lineage: Eukaryota > Metazoa > Arthropoda > Insecta > Diptera > Culicidae > Topomyia > Topomyia yanbarensis. The sequence continues at coordinate 209,072,712 of NC_080672.1, read as the reverse complement.
TCATTCACTAAATTTGGATGCATACGCCATACACCCCGACCAGGTGGATTCCCAAGTGTGGGAAGCACAGTGCGGATAATGTATGCTTTATGATCCGAGAAAGCCGTTGCTGCAAAATGTGCTGTTCTTATCCACCCGCGTATATTTGGAGTGAGAAGAATTCGGTCTATCCTGGAGGCAGAGTCAGATCTGATAAATGAAAATTCTACATGTTGTCGATGTATAAGCTCCCAGCTGTCGTCAACTCCTGATGCAGACATGAACCTTTTAAGCATTGGACTGTGTGCATTAGAACCGGTGGCGTCTTTTTGATTCACTACAGAGTTGAAATCACCCCCAATAATTGCAGTGTGTGTCGCATTGTAGAAGTAGTATGGTAGCACATTGTTATAGAAATTCTCCCGAGCGTTTCTATTTTGCGTTCCTGACGGTGCATAAACGTTGATGAATGTAACGTCATTTATCCGTGCGCTAATAATTCTTGAGTCCATGCTTCTATCAATGTTAGTGAGGGGGAAAAAGCTTCGTGCTGCAATCGCTGTTCCTCTTCTATGCTCGTCTACATTGTACTCAATGCTGAAACCTGGTATGTTGAGGCTTGTCGTTGCCACCTCTTGCAGGAAGATAATATCTAGTTCAGCAGACCGGATGAAGGAATTCAGGGCATCGAGTTTTGTCCCGTTTGTCACTGCGTTCATGTTGATTGTAGCAATCTTGTAGCTCATCATATCAGCCATTTCCACCGTAGAGAAGGCAGTTCGTTGACATGTTTGCTCAACCAGCTAAAAGTCGTCGCGATGTTGGCAGGAACACGAAGACCAGCGAAACACCTTATGGAGGTGGCAGTAGCAGCGAAAGCTGAGAATGGTGAAATCTTGCTGAGGGTGGCAGTATCATATGTTCCTTCGGCGGGACATATACTGCCCAAAATGCTTACCGAGAAAGCTGAAATCGATGCTGGCATACTCGTTCTATGCAAAATTCCATCACAGCAGGTAGGCTCTTGCAGATTGATCAAATGATTGCTCCAAAAGTACGGACAGCTGATGGGCGCCGTTGCAGTGGCGACGTACACTGAGACGGAAAGGAGCAGTGAAGCAAAAGGCGCTGCTTGCACCTTCAGTTTGTTGCTGCAGTGGTGACACGAGTAGCTAATCAAAATTTGCCTGGCGACGAGCACTAGCGTAATCATTTGAGTGTTGTACAAACTGGACGGATGGTTGACGAGTGCAAATGCAGCAACGCAATACTGCATACTGCATTTATTTATGTTTCGCCGACACGACGAATGGCAGCAGGCAGCAGGGTGAGCTGGGAACGGTGAAAACTTGCTGAAGGTGGTAGTATCTAAATTTGCTTCGGCGGGACATATACTGTTCAAAATGCTTACCGAGGAAGCTGAAATCACTGCTGGCATAATCGTTTTATGTGAAGTTCCATCACAGCAGTCGGACGATTCCAGAGACATCGATTGATTGCCCCGACAGGATGGACAGCTGATGGGTGTTGTTGCGGTGGCGATATAAGCTGGGAGCGATAGAAGCAGGAAAGCAAAGGGCGCTGCTTGCACATCCAGTTCGTTGCTGCAGTGTTGAGGCGAGTAGCTATTCAAAATTTGTCTGACGACGGGCGCCTGCTTAATCATATCAATGTTGCACAAACTGGGCCGATGGCTGACGAGTATAAATGCTGCAATGCAATATTGCATTTCGCATTTGTTTATGTTTTGATGACTCGACGAATAGCGGCAGGGCTCAGCGGCGTCGGGGGGAGCTAGAAACGTTGAAAACGGGGCAGCCAGACGCTCTGCTTGCAGATTCGTTTTGTTGCTACGGTGATGAGACGGATAGTTTGTCAATTCTCCTTTTTTTTTCTTGCAGTGACGGGCCCAACTATAGGTAACACTGGCGGAAGGATCTTGCAGCGGCGTATTATTGTTGTATTGACGAGAACGGTGCTCGCCGGGTACATCAGCAGCGGCACAAACTGATGAAGATAAAATTTTGCTGAGAGCGGTAGTATCGAGATTTGCTACGGCTGAACATATACTGTTGAAGGTGCTTACCGGAGAAGAAAAAGTTTTCACATTCGTTTTTTTGTCGTTGCTATGATAGGGCTGGTTTAGGTTTGCTTCCCTACTTATTGTTTGTGGCGTGAAGTTGAACGAGTGAGATGTGGCTCTAGTCTTGTGTCGGGCCGGGACGGTCTTTTTTCGTTGTTTCTTTTATTTTCAAGAGGTGATGCCGGTCTTTTTGTGTTCACTGTGCTGGTTTTGTTTTTCTCTGCAATTAAATCGTTGCTTTCGTCTGCGAAGCCGGCAAAGGGGCTCGTAACGTTTACGATTTGGTGATCATTCGTGGTTTTGGAATTACTAATAGTCTCTTGTTGTTGCTGATCACTGTTCTCTGGTGCTGGTTCGGCTACCATTACGGTATCACTTCCAGCCAGCGATACGTTTGACCCGTGGTGTGGCATACCCTTTTTTAACCCTGCGGAGCTGGCGCTATTTGGCTGACGAAAATTCTGCTGCGGAGATGACCGACTGTCGCCGTTTTTCACGATTTCGGCTAGTGTCAGACGACCGCTGACGCTCGGTTTCAATGATTTTGCAAACTCAGAGCACTTTTGTGCATAGTGAACTCTACGGTTGCAATGTTTGCATGTGGCAACTTGACCTTTGTAGGTTATGAGAGTCATAGTCGTGTCCACCATTACATATGACGGTATCGGTTTTACGAGCTTCATGCGCATGATCCTCACTCCATTTGGGACACCGGGAAAGAAATCTTTCCAGATTTCATCACGGATTGAGAGGATTTCACCGTACTCACGCATCCGGTATGCTAGCTGTCTGTTAGTTGTGCTCGGGCGGAGGTCATGAACTCTAACCTCAATAGATCCATCTTCCATTGACAGTGGAATGCTGTAGGATTTTCCGTCGTGTTCTAGCTGGTGTTTCATGTTGTGTTCTTGTACTATGTCCTGTGCTGTTTGAGCGGAATCGGTGCCCACGAAGACACGCCCGTTGGTGACTTGCAAGTGCTGTAGCTTGGTCGCTTCGATAGCGAGATTTTTGGTTATGAATTCCGCGATCGCGGGTAGGTTCAGTTTAGTCGGTACAACTTTAAAGTTGATGACAAATGTTTTGTCAATCGACGATGCCATTTTGGCAGTTGCTAGTTCCGAATATCGGAGTATTAAATTGTATTAATATGCCGGACTAAGTCCGCGAACTTCGTTGTAGAAAAACCACTATTGTCGTTAAAAACGCGTGTGCTCACGACAACAGTTTGCTGTCAACTTCGTCTATTTAGTTCAGCATAAGAAAATACAGAATTTTTGTAATGTAAGTTTAATTGTATCTCTTACAACTTAGAAGTTATCAGACCCAAAAAAAGTGGTTTCAACGATTTGTATAGGAGCTGTCAAGTTGTTCCCCCTCTGGTGGGTCTAAAATGGCGGATCAATCTTTATTCAAGAGCAATTTCTAAAAAAAGCGTAAACTTTTTCACAGTGAAAATTTTCTTGGTCAGATTTTTTTTCCTTTCGGTCAATTCATTTTTGAAGACTTTTTGGGTTTGGTGTTGTTTTATTTTAAAAATAATGCATCTTCATTCCGATGCATTATTTTTAAATGATTCATGATTTTTTGGAATCATCAGCATACAAACAAGCGGCGCTTATGCTAGTTAGTGAGCATCTTCATTTAGTTTTAAGATATTAGGTAGTAATATTTGCATTGCAATGTAAACAACACACACAATGATACTGGACTGTTTTTCTCCCTCTCCGATAGAAAATGAGCTGTCATCAGTTCTGAATTTTGTGGAAACCTTTGCACCGTAAATGTCGCATGCTGTCAGAAATAAACAATCGAAGTCAATCCCGCCTTTGTTAAATACGAAGTGAAAAATGATAATCACAAAACTAAATGTATTTAAGATTAACGACAAACTTTCGAGAATTGTTATATGCGAAAGATATTTCAAGGGCGACGGGAGAAGAAAAAGTTCACACTAGAAGCGCACTCAAATCAAATCATGCATTTTACATTCGGCACAATTTGTAATCCTTTTATGAAACTCCAAAATGACGAATTAACTTGTTTATATTGATATTAAATTATTACGCTGTTTTGAAATGATCATCTTGATTACCGCTTCCGAATGTAAATAAAGAAAACAAGTTCGTAAAAGACGTCACGGAATTATTTTCTCGCATAGAAATTTACAGTATCGCAATTTGTGGACGGCGTTCTATGGTGGCGACATCATTCGAAACACGGTGGTTTCATGCAACTTAGGCTAAACGTCAAGTTGCGGGAGGGTTGGCGATACATCAATGGTGATACGTGGGACCGAAAAAAGTAAACAATCGCCAAAGAGGCGATACCAGAGTCGGAAAATGTTTTTTTCATTTGCCAAAATCTGGCGAAACTGACGAAAGAACGAAGCTTATTTCTCGGTCGGGTTTTCAAAAGGTCCTAAGCGACAAAAGTAAACAAATTGTGTTATCCACATGTTACCACTCCTCTCTAAACTTACTATCGCAGTACACGAACAGGATTCTCAAAATAAAACTTTTAACCAAGTTATAAAATAAATTATAAAACGTCGTATACGTTCTATCTACTATATTTTCCCAAATAACGTATACGTCCTTTTGGTTTCCCACGGTCGTATGTACATTTATTTTGGAATCCCTAGAATGAAAAGATACGCGCGTAGTAAAAAGTCGTAAGTGACATTTATTAAATTACTATTGAAACGTCACATACGCTTGTAGTAAAAGGACCTAAATCCGATTTTTTTAAAATTATTTTGTAACTTAACATAAGCTCATTAAAAATGAATTAGTCTAGTTTTTTTTACGAATTTCTTATGGTTCTTCAGTACATAATTATAAATTGCATTGCTATGCCTCCAACCAGCATAATTGCATTTAACTTTTCGTACCTAATGACTCTTATACCGACAGAACAACTATAGAACTATTATTGAATCATGGTCTCGCGTCTATAGCAAGATTAGAATCAGTCAACTGATACGTTTGTTGGGGACGAAGAAAGTTCTCACAGCTATGTTTGAAAACGCTCATATCTGCATTGGACCGACGAAGACACCTGTCCATCACATAAAATATGTCGACGCGACTGACTGGCTAAAGGACAAAATCGCCAAGAAATATTTAACAAGTTTGGCGTAACTTTTCGGAGGGCCCGAGATGAAAAATAACTAGTGCTGTAATTTTTATATCTAATAAATCAATACTCAGAGGGATAATGGAATTATACTAGGCATCTAATAGCACATTGAATTAAACAAACCCCCACGGCTTTAACACCTTTGAGTCGTTCTCATTGACCTGTTTAGATAACTACATCAACGACACTACATACTCATTACATACAGCTCGTTTTCCAATATGAACCAACGATGTGTTCCGTTACCAACCGAGAGAATTCAGATTAAATAAGTTCCCACCGGTAGCATCCAAATGTAAGTTACTTGACCGCAAGAACACAGATGCGCTTTGTAATGGATATCTTACCAAATCACGAGAAAATTTTCCTTCTCCCCGACACAGACAGTGCACTAAACTTGTTAACAATTGTTCTTTGGGAATAATTATAAAAAACACGCGAAATCACATAAAACTTATAAAACTTTCCTAGGTCGTATGGACAAAAAAAATAAATTTAAACAAACGTCCCTTTCGTCGTTTGCCTTATTGTTTACATCGTGCGTATGAGAAGAAACAGAGGGGACAAGATTATTTTGACGTTTCGTCTTTCTACAGTACTACACTATTACATCAAGTTCCCCTCTTTTTCAGTAAACTCGATTAAAAGTGTCGCGCGCTCTCTCGGGAAGTAGATGAACATTGAATGGTTGCAAGATTTGATTTAAATCGAAACGTTGTTTTATTTTAATAACAGATTAAATTATTTTTTTCAATAGTCGTATGCACTCTGTTGAACAGAAATCAGTCCAAAGTGCTACGACGTATATGAAATGTTTACAGGAAAAACGACGTATCTTAAACTATCAAAATGTCGCATTGACAACGAAAGGTCGTATTGTCAAATTTTATTTAAAACTCATAATAAACGGAAAAATTTCTTTTCGACTAAATGACACCTTTAAAGCCAATGAAGAAAGATAACTATAACTATGAAAATTGTTATCTGAACCACTTTAGTTACGAAATAGGATTTAAAAGTATGTTCGCAAAACTTCAACTTCATTTTTCTCTGTTCAAGCAAAATGTCAATACGGCCTTTTGAAAAATCATCCGGGATTTCTATACCACTAGCACTTTGCGAAATCGAAAATGAGACAACGGGCTAGGACAAAGCAAGCATGTAGCAGAGCGTTTTCATTATTCTCTCCGCACGCTCGTTTTCGCTTTGAGATTCAGAATGATATTGCTAACTTCGATATGGGGAAAAGAAAATACACTAGCAATGATATTTATTTGTCGATGCTCGATTCTATAGATTTGCGAGCTAATGATGGTATTGTAAGACGGAAGCCTGATCGGTGTGCATATTTCTATGCACTATGTTCTATGTTGCATTATTAGATGCACATTGCATTAATTTCATTTAATGAATGAAAATCGTAAATTACTGAGCAAGCATCGAAGCGAAATTACAACTTCGGATTGTCATAGAAAAACAAAAGTCGCTGCTGCTGCTACTCGTTTTCGTAGAATCGAGAGAAGAGGGGACATCGCCTTAATTGTTTTATTTTTTCATGCATTTACCGACGAAAGAGGCAGGGAAAGGACGAAGATGAATTCTCTGAATTTCGTCGTTCATTGAATAGGTATGAGAATTTTAGGCTCTGGGCGATACTATCATTTTGTCGATCCACATAGCAAAAACAAATTTTAATTTAATAATTTCAAATACTTTACGATGTTTTGAGATTCGATCACTGAACCATGCAATCTAGGATGCAAAAAACGCAATAGTTTTTAAATAGCAATTAAAACCAAGTCGGGTAATATTCACTGTTGATTTTCTTTGAATGGTGTCACTGCTAGTATCGCCCTTTTCAAGAAAAAGCGTTGAAATACGAGCATTCACACTTGTCCGTGACGGTGCCGTGCCGGACAAGTGCGAATGCTCGCATTTGATTTGTATGAAAGAATACAGTGGTGATTCGCTGGTTAAACACTTTTTAACTGGGCCGCTTTTTAGTTGGACCTCCGCTGGTTGGACCATTGTCCAACTAAAAAGCATCTGAACGCCAAAATCTTATGTCAAATTTATTTTGATAATCTGACAATATTTAGAGATGTGAACAGATGCCTTTATACTGCCAACATCTCTTTTGGAGAGTTTTTGACATTTGTCAGACGGTCCAACTAGTGAATCAAATTCGTTAGTTGGACAAGGCTGTGGCCCAACCAGTGAATCACGACTGTATTGGTGTCCGTGCACGGAACTGAACCAGCACTGAAACGGATCGGTGTAAATAGTGCTTTATTCTTGTTTTTGGAGAATGCGTGTTTCGTTCGAAAGTGGTTTCTATTCCCACTTACGACAGCAAAATCAAATGGGCTTACTAATCGTTCGAATCGCCTTCGAACGAATCTCGCATTTCTAGGACAATTTTTCAGAAGGGCGTTACAGCAATCGCTTGCTTTCAAGAAAATCGACATTGAATTTTTTCATATTGTTTTAGGTATATTCTCTATTAAAACATCCCTCCCCAAGGTTGCGGGGTTTGACGGTATCATCAGGCATATTGCGTGCACCAGCGCTAAAGAACAACTGCTTTAAGATGGTTATTGCACTACGCTTCGATAGTAATGCATCGAGGAAACCGAGAGGGCTTATGCGCCTTTTTTATGTTCTATGTTTCTTCATTCTACGCACCAGCGAATACAAACGCTCAACCACTGGTCTGTGCGCGGTGATGTGGCCGACTGGCGGGTCGACGTACATTGACTTTTGCTGTGTGCCGTGTTTGCAAATATTGTTCCACAGTTTGATGGCGGCAATCGTGAACGGGGCTCACAGTGGAAGTCATATTGTGTCCATTTATCGGTCAAATTCGTCATCGTGCATACACTAATGGAATTAATTTAATAATTAAATTAATCTAATAAATACACAAGTAGAAACCTATTTGTTGTCGCTTTGTAATAATCGTAGATTTTCGTACTACAGTCGTGATTCTCTGGTTGGACTCTTTTCAACTGGACTGCTTTTTAGTTGGACCTCCACTGGTTTGACAATTGTCCAACTAAAAAGCATCTGAACGCCAAAATCTTATGTCAAATTTACTTTGACAATCAATCTGACAATATTTGAAGATGTGAACAGATGCATTTACACTGCCAACATCTCTTTTGGAGTGTTTTTGACATTTGTCAGTCGGTCCTACTAGCGAATCAAATTCGTTAGTTTGACAAGGCTGTGGCCCAACCAGCGAATCAGGACTGTAGTAGACTAATCGCTTGATCAAAATGCCAACCGCCGTTAATTATTTTTTGCTTTCTAGTTCGCACTAAACTCGCAAGGCAACACAAGTTTTATCATAGAAATTTGCTACAAAAAACAACTGAAATAGTGAGTTTCCTTGATTTTTGGGATCCTATACAGCTATAGTGGGGCATATGTACCTAGAGTTTCGCGCTTTTTTTCGTCTTCAAAAGTGAAATTCGAAAGCCAAAACACGTATCTTTGTAATAAAAAACAATTGAAATCTATTCACTCCCTAACAGTTTATTCCCAAAAAAATTTCATTTCGTCTAAAATTTGGCCGCATGCAACAGTTTTTATTGAAACTATGCAATCAATGAAGTATTATTAAGTTAGAAAACGTTGTTAATGATCTATGCTAAGTACTCTGTTGTTGAAAGTATCGAGTTATTAAGGGGTTACATTATTAAAATTTTCAAAAAATCGAAAAAAAATCAATGGCTGAAAAATGTGCTTAAATAGTTTTGAAAATGATATCTCGCCGAAGCGCGTCTTATGCATACCCAGAGCGTACTGAAAACTTTAAACGCGATTTTTTCGAAACCACTTTTTAACTGGTCGGAAATGTAAGTCAAACAACTCTTTTTGGATCGTTTTGAATTTGCACAGTGTATCCAGAATTCCTATCTACAGCGACGTACGTGGGTTTTTGGATTTTCTCGGCATAGTTTTTTTTTAATTTGTGTCGATTTTAATGAATTTTACAGTGCTTTTTCATTAACAAGTGCGCCATTTCGCAAAATACTACGTCGCTTGCTATTGTACCAAGAAGTCGAAAAAAAAGTTTTTAGCTCTAGGCAACCAAAGCTTTGTGCTCAATCATTAACCGTCAATAACACGAAATGCGAAAGAGGTTTGAGATGCTCTATTAGGTATTTAACCTAATGGTAATCCTTTTATGTTTCTAGATCTTCTGGTAATATTATATGTCTATGCAATTCAAATGTATTATAGAGTTTTAGAATATTTCCACGGCGCGATGTCGCAAATGTCGAAAGTCGACGATTGTTGAAAATTCAACAGTAGTTGCAGTACAGTCGTGATTCGCTGGTTGGACACCTTTTAACTGGATCGCTTTTTAGTTGGACCTCCGCTGGTTAGACCATTGTCCAACTAAAAAGCATCTGAACGCCAAAATCTTATGTCAAATTTACTTTGACAATCAATCTCACAATATTTAGAAATGTGAACAGATGCATTTACAATGCCAACATCTCTTTTGAAGAGTTTTTGACAATTGTCAGTCGGTCCAACTAGCGAATCAAATTCGTTAGTTGGACAAGGCTGTGGCCCAACCAGCGAATCACGACTGTAGTAGACTAATCGCTTGATTAAAATGCCAACCGCCGTTAATTTTTGCTTTCTAGTTCGCACTAAACTCTCAGGTAACACAAGTTTTATCGTAGAAATTGGCTACAAAAAACAACTGAAATAATGAGTTTCCTTGATTTTTGGGCTCCTATACAGCTATAGTGGGGCATATGTACCTAGAGTTGCATGCTCCAAAAGCAATCAATGGGTTTTGCATCTATAGGAGCCGAAATTAGCAAATGCGCCACTATTGCTACATGCGGAGCAAGCGGTTTTAAATGCAAAAATTGGTTCAAAACCAATAATAATATTTTTTCTCTATCAAATAGGAATTGAAAGCTTTCATTTAACATATAATCATCACCCGTAGATCTTTCCATCTTTTTTAATGCATTTAAATTTAAGCACAATGCCTAAATATTAAAAAATACTGTGAATACCGAACATATAACAAGTATTTAAGTACACATGATCTAAATGTAACGAATTGTTTATTGAGACAATAAGAAAAAATACTTCGGCAAAATAATATTCTGGGTTTTGATACTTTCTGCGGAACAGTTTTCCGTGTTCTTGTTCTTTCTGGGTGAAAGTTTTCTGGGCTTTGATACTTTCTGGGAATCAGTTTTCTGGGAATTAGTACTTTCTGGAAAATGTGTTTCTGGGGAAACAGCTTTTTTCTTCTGGGGAATGGTTTTCGGGGGAATGTTATACAAGCGCCAAAAGGGTGAATTGAAAGCTTTCATTTAACATATAATCATCACTCGTAGATCTTTCCATCTTTTTAATGCATTTAAATTTAAGCACAATGCTTAAAAATTAAAAAAAATACTGTGAATACCGAACTTATAACAAGTATTTAAGTACACATGATCTAAATGTAACGAATTGTTTATTGAGACAATAGAAGAAAAAAAAATCTTCGGCAAAATAATTTTCTGGGTTTTGATACTTTCTGCGGAACAGTTTTCCGTGTTCTGGTTCTTTCTGGGTGAAAGTTTTCTGGGCTTTGGTACTTTCTGGGAATCAGTTTTCTGGGAATTAGTACTTTCTGGAAAATGTGTTTCTGAGGAAACAGCTTCGGTATTTTTTCTTCTGGGGAATGTTATACAAGCGCCAAAAGGGTGTATTTTAACCTAAATAAACCAAATCCTAGAGCGGAAATGTGAAATAATTAACCAATGTTTGATAAACTGAACAGTAACAAGTGAGCGTATGCAGCGGAGCTAACAAGATGCGACTTGGTCGCACATCCGAGGCCAAGGATCCGAAGCGGCGCAAAGCCACTGATTCACCCGTCGCCGGAGTTATAAGCAAACATGTGATCCTCTCGTTTGCCCGGTTCACTCAAACATAGGGGTTATAGCTAGTTTAAAGCCGACTGAGCGGCAGCGAAGTAGGACAGTGCACCAGAAAGCGATGTGGCGTAGCCAGATTAGTCAACCGAACACCAACCAATGTGGCTACGCCACATCGCTTTTCGGTGTACTGTCCGACGCCGCTGAGGTTCCGATGCCAACGCCACAAATGCTCTTCAAGTGCAAACTGATGCATATAGGGCACAGTTGTCAGCTCGAGTGGTGGAATCTCGTGATAAACCGGACAAAATAATAAGAAATCTTTCGGAAACATCAATCAAGGTAAATATATATTAAGATGTTCTGTTAACAAATTGAATCAATTAAATTAGTAATTATATCATGTTTCGTATAACAATTTAGACCTGGCAGATTAATTGTCAGAAGTCTGTCCGCCAGGCGCTCCTAGACAGATTGACAATATTAGTACCTTCAAAACCGTTACGACAAAGAAAGTGGTGGCGACAATCACCAGGTATAACACCTAGCTCCTTTTTTCCTATCCAAAAAGGATCGGGCTATATCTTCGATAACGGAAAAAAAATCCGCGAATGATTCGCAGATTATTTTGTGAAGGAAGGGGATCTCACTTGGCAATACAAGTTAATTTAGGAATTTAGTATATTTTTTTGCATTTTTCTTATATTTTTTAAATAAATGAATGGAATACTGTGTTTGTTTTTTAATATTAAATATATGCTTCCTTCCTTCCCTGGCAGCTATTTCCGAATTTCCGGTGGTATATTGATTCGCTTGGCGGACGATTGGCTTGACATTGGGTGCGATTGATTTGTGGGTGGTTGCCACCAGAGATTGAGGCGACAAAAAATAAAAGTGGCAAGAATAAAACGGTCCTCGTAAAATCAGGTTAAAACCCGGGCTTGGAATAGAATTCTCTCAAACGGATCGGCGAAAGGAGTGGTTATTTCCAGGAATGTGGGTGACAATTTCTTGTGAAGCGAAGTTAAAAAGTTAATGCTTTTCTTCAATTTACTATTTACCAAGAGAATTAGATACCCCTAGAAATTTTCCTCAAACGTTGATAGAAATATTTTCTTTGGGCAGTTTTTTACAAATCTTTGAACAAAACATGCATACACAATGACGAACACTTTAATATTCAATGTATATATACAAAACTGTAGTATCTACATATTCAGTCAAAGAGCATCAATACTACTTTTTGCTTTGAAAATAAATAAGTTTTGGAATGGTTAACAATCAAACAAGATAGTTTATGTAAGTTATCAACTCAGGTGCCGGAGGTTCTTTTTAAAAAACAAACCTTTTGCTACTATGGTCGAATCAAGAATGAATTTATTTCTAACAAAATTATTACAGAGGCCTGAGCTAATCGAGCCTACATCAATGATGACGCTGCGCTGGTGCTGCTCGTCGGGTGCTGCTGCGTCGACAATTAATGTGTCTTCGATTCCGGGCTTCGACTTCGACTTTTTGAAGCTCCTGGCCAAGTCCGGTGATAACTGCTCCTTCCCTGGGTGTTGAGCCTCCTGGGTCAACGTTAAATTGCTGGTGCTGCTAAATTCGTAGAAGCCGGTCGATAGTATTGAATATTTTTTTGTTACTATGTGATTTTCCACAGGTAATCGTATTGCTTGGTCTATGTGAACAATTGTGTCTTGGTTCCTAGATTTGATCAGAATGTAAATTATGATTATAAATATGGCTATTGACGAAAATGAAAAGCCTCCTATGAGAGACCAGCTGTGTAATGCTGTGTCTGATTGAAGATGTGCTAGCTGTTTCAGATGCTGGTGCTGTAATTGATGCAGAGTGTAGATGTCGAGTTTGTGTTCGATGTTTTCTTCTGTCACTATCAAACTTGATGAAGGGATGTAAATTCTGTGTTCTATCGTTGTGATGATGTTGTTAACGTAAGTATATTGTCCCACTGTTATTGAACAGTTTTTATATACTATCATGAATGAAGGTTCCGGTCTGAAATCCCACACGTGGTACGAAGCGTAGTGTTAACGTTATTGAGAAGTGCTGTCGTGCGACTCAGCTCTGTGATCGGAGGATAGTTGGATATATGTTCAAATGTACATTTTCCTTCCATTCCTGCCACTATTCAGGAAATACACCTGTCTTCTGAAACATCTTCTAAATCTGATCGGTTACATAGGTTCCAATTGCCAAATCGTTCACAGTTGAGTTTCTGTAATAATAGTTCAATCGGTCATCTAAGGTAACTATTTCCTTTCAGTTGAATGCGTTGTGATTTTTTGATGATTGCTTCAATTTTTAATTTCTCGTAGACTGCTTGAAAAAATGTTGGAATATTTATTACGTAGAGCAGTATCTCGTTTGTGCCGATGGTCACCTGTGCGAAGTTCAGTGCTTCTTCCTGGAGTTCGTAATATACGCCTTGATGGCTTAAAGATTCATCTATTAGATTGATCTCCTCTGTGCTTAACAACTTATAATTAACTATCCCTAGCCTTGCGAGTGTAACAGACTCCTGTATTGCTGAAATTTCCTTGTTTATAATGTCTTTATTCAGAATTATGTTTAACATTTGAATTCCTTCCATGGTTAAGGTAGAGCGGTTTTCTTCTAAATTAATCAGTCTAATAACTGTATCTGTTATGTTTTCTAAACTGTTGTAAACCTGATCATTTATTGATATTTGTTTGTTACTGTTATCTGTTATACCATTAATTCCTTCAGTGATCATGGTGAGGTCATCAGCGTCTGGTGAGCCGGACATCCATTTCCAGGTTCGTCCTAGTGCGCCCAATCGTTTTTGTCTCGTTCGTGGTTTGAGGTGTTTTACGTTGTTTGTGAGGTCGTCTGTCTTTTGTTTCAGTAGTGTAATCAGGTCAGGGAAACTCGAGTTTATTCTCGAGAACTATGCTTCTATTTGAAATATTGTATTTTCTATGGCTGTAATGTTGATAGGATGCACAAATTTTTGATATCCTCCTAGGATACTTGCTTCTCCTGTTTTGACTATAGCTACTGGGTCTTAGTTTACATTATGAATTTCGATATGTTGGCTTAGTGCCAGTGGTAGCCTGTAATAATTTGATATTTATGTGATATTTATATTTTTTACATTGGATTTGTGTAATTTTGAGTCGCGTTCGTTCCTAAATGTTACATGATTGTTTCGTTGAACATGAAATTTTTTGAATTTTGCTTTGTGTTTGCTCTAATAATTTTGTCTTTTACAAATACTTCTTTGCCTATCTGGAACTGAGGTGCTTCTGCTCGGTCTTTGTTAAATGTCGATAATTGTTTTTATTGGGTTTGGGGGGGGGGGGGGGGGAAGGGGAGGAGTTGCTTCTCTAATCTTCCGGTCATCACATCGCATGCTTTGGTATTCTTAATATGCATAACAAACAAGAAGATGTGACACAAGGCGCCAAGAGCGCACTAAAATCCTGTCAATCCTATTTTGCATTGGATTGTCTGCTCTAAATATATCACCAGGGGACCATTCATAAATGATGTTGGATATTGACAATAACGTAACGAGATAAAAACTAAAAATGAATTTTAGACGTATCAGCGGATCAGGGATAAAAAAGTACTACATTGTTTATGAATGGCCCCCAAACAAAGAATATTCCATAACGAATATCACGTAACATCGGTGACAGAGCATTGTGATCAAGGCCAAGTCCCCCCTGGGTCGTGCAAAACTGAGAAGCAACATCAATTTAGGCACAGATAGCAGATGTCCATTTATTTTCATTTTGCTTTGTTTTTTTCATTTGCTTCTCCTGCCATGATATGAACGGATTGGTGCGGTTCGAGCGTGACGGCCAAGGAAACGGAAAGCCAGTGGCCCAAACAGATCAAGAACAAGAGGGAGGACTAGACTAGACTCACACACTTAGATATATTTTCGTATATTTTGCGTGAGCCTTGGGAAATAAAACTCGCAAAATTTGTTCTTTGTTTTCATTAATGCCGCGATGGGCAGTGGGTTTCACGAATGATTTTTTCTTACTCTTCTTCATCTTGGACGTCTATTAATATTTTTTGAGTGAAACGAATTTTAAGTATGCCGGCTCGACTAAAAAACTGTTTATAAACCTCTTGGAGTTGTCCTAAAATCTCTTCGGAGGTGTATAAACCGTTTAATTTTGATTGATCGAAAAATTCTTTCAGTAGGGATGCCAAAATTTGGTCAGTTAGACTTGTTCTTTTTATTACTGTGCGACGTATTCCGGGAAAGGGATGTGTGACAATTGTTTCAGGATGATCGCTAACTTTTTCTATTATAATCTGATTTCGAAAGGCATTGAGAGGAGCTTCGTTGGATAGGATATAATTGGAGTCGTCATCTTCTGCCGAATGTTGAGTTGGTGTTAATGAGTTAATTTGGATACGACTCAAGGCATCGGCAACAACGTTGCTTCTACTGGGTTTATAAACGATCTCGTAATCGTGTTCCTCTAAGTAGGACTTCTAATTTTTTAATTTGGCATTGATATTTCTAGGTGACAATCAAAATGTAAGTGGTTGATGATCAGTGACTATCTTGAATGTCTGACCATAAATGTAATTTCTGAATACTTTGAGAGCCCAATAAATTGCGAGCATTTCCTTTTCTGTCGCTGAATAATTTTCTTCAGCTCTGTTTAGAGTTTTTGACGCAAAGTGAATTGGTTTGTCTTTACCGATTTCACCCTGACTTAGCACGGCACCAACAGCGAAGTTTGACGCATCTGTGGTTATTATAAATGATTTGGAAAAGTCTGGGTAGATTAACACGTCATTGCTGGTGAGAATCATTTTCATATTTTCAAAACATTGCCTTTCTTCTTGGTTAAGAGCAATTTGCTTTTTTGAATCAGGATTCCTCTCCCCTCTTAAAAGATTTGTTAAGGGTTTAGCGATTTTTGCGAAATCTTTAACGAATCTTCTATAATATCCGAGAAGTCCTAAAAATCCTCTCCGTTGTTTCAGATCTTTGGGTTCTGGAAATTTCCGAATTGCTTCAATCTTTTTCTCATTGTGGGATTTTTCAATCAGACACGCACAATCGTACGGAATTCGGCGGAAAATCAGAATAAACGTATTACACACGCGGTACAGTTAAGACTCGGCTTTTATTCTTATGCTTTTGTTCAGAGTGATACAGGAAGTAGAAAAAAGAGATACATGAAAGAGAAAATATACTGTTATGCGCAAATGATAAGATTAACTCTAAAGCTTATAGAAGCCGTGTTGCTAGTATCGCTACACTCCTCCTCAACACTGGCTTCCTAATTCTCCAGGCCACTCAATCGTCGAAGTTGTTCAACTCGTATACGTGCCACTGGCTTGGTGAGCAGATCAGCAACCATTTGTTCTGATGGGCAGTACACGTACTTGATAGCTCCAGTTGTATTCAAATCCTTGACGAAATTGTACTTCGTATCGATGTGCTTCGTCCGGTTGCTAAATTTTTCCGACTGTATCATTTTTAAACAAGATTGGTTATCCTCATACAGCTGAACCGTGTGAACGTCCTCACCCAAATCACGTAAAAGTCGCTGAAGCCAAATCGCTTCTTGCGATGCCTCAGACAAGGCTACGAATTCGGCCTCCGCTGTGGATAAGGATACACAGGTCTGTTTGCGGCACGCCCATGATATTGTACCGCCACAAAACTTGAACAGAAATCCACTGTTTGATTTGCGATCCATTCGACATTCAGCCCAATCAGCGTCAGCATGACCTACCAGTCCAGATTTATCTTCACGACGACTCAGTCGAAGTTTTGCATTGATCGACCCCTTAAGATAACGCACAATTCTTCGCAATTCAGTCCAGTCTCGCTGTGTAGGATTTGAAAGTTTTCGGCTAAGAATCGACACAGGAGCTGCTATATCAGGCCGGCTATTCACTGCAACAAACAGCAACTTCCCCACTTACTGTTGATATTCCGAGTTATCTGCAAGAGGTTTAGCTTCGGTGTCCTGTTTGAAATAACCAACATCAATGGGAATCTTAGATGATTTGGAATCGTATAAGCCAGCTGACATAATGATATCCGCTATGTACTTTTGCTGCGAGATGTGGAAATCACCGAAACTATCGCGTTCTACTTCAATGCCGACATAATTACGAACTTCTCCAAGACTGACGATTTCAAAGCTACGAGCTAGTGTCTTGCTAATCAATGTAATGATTTCTTCCTCCTCACTGGCGATGATCAGATCATCAACGTAAACCAAAATATAACAGCGTTTATCATTCACCATTTTGCTATACAAACACGGATCCGCGTTGCTTCTCTTGAAACCGCCACCTTCAAGTACATGATGAAGTTTTATGTTCCACGAACGAGCACTTTGCTTTAATCCGTATATGCTACGTTTCAAACGGCAGACCTTGCGTTCAGCACCCTTGACGGCAAACCCCGGAGGCTGACGCATTAACAACTCCTCCTCAAGGTCGCCGTTTAGAAATGCAGTCTTAATGTCATACTGTTTAACGACCATTCCTCGCTTCGCTGCAACAGACATGAGAGTTCTAAAAGTAGTCTGACGAACAACGGGTGCGAACACTTCGTCATACTCACTTCCATATTGCTGGTTGTAGCCTTGCGCTACGAGCCTGGCCTTGAATCTGGCAATCTTCTCGTCCGCAGTGCGGTTGAGTTTAAATATCCACTTGCACCCCAATATTCGCTTTCCTTGTGGGGCATCGACCAACTCCCAGGCATCACAGCTACTAATCGATTCGAGTTCATCCAGCATCGCTTTCTTCCAGTTTGCACTATCCGCACCTGACAGCGCTTCCTTTAGTGTTCGGGGCTCGTGCTGAACTGCAACTTCCGCCGAACAAGCATACCGAGTTGGTAATTGACCCTTGGTTGTCCTGGTTGACCTTCTCAGTATATCTTCATCATTAGCAGTCGTCGCATCCTCCCAAACGTCTGGTTCTTCTGGCTCTACCACAGCTTCTTCATTTTGCCCAATCACAGCTGGAATCTCTGCCGCAGTTTTCGATAAGGGTACAACAACTTTGCTACATGGGAACTGATCTTTTGCTTCAGACACAAAACTATTCAAAAATTTCACATCCCGACTAATCGTGATCCTTCCAGTCGAAACGTCGATCAGACGATATGCCCCACGATTTGCTGTTGGACGCTTTTGGGAACGGCACTCGGTGCATTTTTCCACGAATACACACTTCACACTCTTCCGAACAGTTGCATTCTTTAATCTTCATACCCGATACCATTAATGGGAGCTTCTTTAGTGCGTCACTGTCTCTATGTCCAAGTTTGCGGTGCCATTCATGAATGCACTCGGCGGTCTCGGTCACCAGCGATACCGTTTCATTCAGCAATTTCATTACGAATAAATTATTCCAAAGTTCGGCCACTGCACCAACTGTCCCGTTTCGGCTGATAGTCGCACCATTTGCATCAAAGTTCACTTTGTACCCTTTGCTTACTAATCGCTTCACTGAGAGTAAGTTTGCTTTCATTTCAGGCACCAGCAACACATTATCTACTGTGATCACACAACCTTTGTTCACATTGTCAACAGCAATCAATTTCCCGGAACCTCTTCCTACGGATCTTACTTTCATTCCGTTAGCGACACTCACATCTTCTCTGACACTGCTATCAAACGATCCAAAAAAATCACGACAATATGGCACGTCGCACCGGAATCTAGAATCCAAACACCCGGTAATATATCACCGGCTGCAAACGCCCAGTCGATCTGCACAGCACTGTTAGCCTTATTATCAACTTTTTCATCCTTGGGTAAATTTTTCTTCTTGTTTTCCTTCCACTTCTTCCACTTATCACAGCTCGCTTTCTTATGGCCCGGCTTTTTGCAAAAATAGCACAAAACTTCCCTACCGGCTGCAATATGCAAAGCTGCATGTGCATTTTTATCTCCGTCCGTTCGATTTGCCTTCTTCAACCAATCGTCGATTAATTTGCCTTTTACGAGATCTAAGGTTAAATCTGCGTCCGGCCTCGCTTCTAAAGCTGTCACTAGAGTCTCGTACTCTTCTGGCAGGCTACTAAACAAAATGGCCACCAACCACTGATCGTCTAAAACGGCATTTGTTTGCAAGCCGTTTAATTTTTCCACCAAATCCGCCAGCGTTACAATGTGTGCCTCCATATCACCGTTATGCTCCAACCGGAGACGGCAAATCTTTCGCATGAGAGAAACTTTTGTGCTGAGGGTCCTTTTCACATGAACTTTTTCTAGGTTTTCCCATGCTTCTTTAGCATTTTCCGCTTTTCTTATGTGGATCAATTGACTGTCCTCGACCGCTAATCCGACAGTTGCCATAGCTTGCTGATTTTTCGTCTGCCACGCCACGGTAACCGGTACTGGCTGCACACGATCGATAGCCTCCCAACACCCGTCTTTAATCAGGAGTAGCTTCATTTTGAAGCTCCAGTTTTCATAGTTGGAAGCATTCAACTTCGTGAAAGACACCAGTTTTTCGCTCATCTTGGTAGATGAAAAAAATTAACCGCGCAAAACGAACAATTTCCGAATAAGCCACCAATTTCCGAATAAATACTCGCGACTTCAGTGCGCTGGGCCCATAACCTGTGGGATTTTTCAATCAGACACGCACAATCGTACGGAATTCGGCGGAAAATCAGAATAAACGTATTACACACGCGGTACAGTTAAGACTCGGCTTTTATTCTTATGCTTTTGTTCAGAGTGATACAGGAAGTAGAAAAAAGAGATACATGAAAGAGAAAATATACTGTTATGCGCAAATGATAAGATTAACTCTAAAGCTTATAGAAGCCGTGTTGCTAGTATCGCTACACTCATTAGGTTTGATTCCTTCGTCTGAAATTATGTAGCCTAAAAATTCTGTCGAAGTGTGTATAAATTCTGATTTGTCCAGTTGGACTTTGAGGTTTGCTTTATGTAACGTGTCTAAAACAATTCTTAAATTGTCATTGTGTTCCTGTAGGTTCTTTCCAAATACAACCACGTCATCAATATAGGCATAGCAATGTTTACCGATGTGCTCGAGAAGCACGTCGTTCATCGCCCTTTGGAAGATTGCAGGGGCGTTTTTGAGGGCAAATGGCATACGGAGAAATTCGTATTTACCATAATTCACCGAAAAGGCTGTTTTCTCCACATCTTTCGGGTTCATTTTGATTTGGTGGAAGCCCGAGGCAAGATCTAAGGTGGAAAATTATTTGTTTCCTCCTAATTGATCGAGCACATTTGATATTTCAGGCATGGGATATTTATCCGATACCGTTTTCTGATTTATTTTTCTGTAATCGATTACGAGTCTAAACTTCTTTTCTCCGGATGCGTCCGTTTTCTTTGGGCTATCCAAACGGGAGAGTTCCAAGGTGATCTTGATGGTCTAATAATGCCTGATTTTATTAATTTATTCATTTGTTTGTCTACTTCGTCCATATAAGCCATAGGGTAGGGGTATGTTTTTTGATAAATTGGCATATCGTCAGTGGTGCGGATGTCACACTTGACCTTTGTTGCACATGAAAGGGTGCTATCTGGGTTATGGAAGATTTCTTTATACTCTTCTAGTATGGGTATGAGTTATGATTTCTTTTTTGCAGTCAGGTGATCGAGCCTAACCTTTTCTATTATGGTTGTTGAAATTTTTTTTCTTGGTGCCGGCGTAGGCGTATAGAAATGAATAGGAATATTTAATGTTCTGCTCTTACCGAAACTTGCAGGAGTTTTTAGTTCGAAATAAAATTAAAGTGTTTGTTAAAAATTATTCCTGTATCTACTATTCCATCAAAATAGGTGTGGAAATCGAAAATTGAGAATTCGTAAGAAGTTACTATTATAGGTGAAAAGATGGCAAGGTGTATAGCTTCTGAAATAACACCGTCTCCGGTGACTCCTTTTACGGGTTGTTGAGGAATTCTAATGATTTTTTGATCTGAATTATAAGCCCATTTTTTTAAAAATTATGTTTATGTTGGCTCCACAATCTATTAATAATTTGATTTCACCTTGGCTAGTAGGAATTTTTATATATGGAAGCGGAGAAATACGCTTCACTCTATCCAGTTTGTCACCCACTTTTCCTCAAAAAAATAAGTCTGATTTTTTTTTATCTTAAATACGTTTATTTAGGCCCAAATGCTTTAGCTTAACGAGGCCGATAATTCATTTTCTTAATTACATGTCACATGTTAGTGGGGGAAGGGAAAGCCGCATTTAGGGGCGGCTTGCTCCCCTCTTATGTAAGTAAAGGAAAAAGGTAGGATGTGGGATACATATTGTGTAATTGACATCGTCGTTTGCTGATTGATCATTGTGGCGGATATGCACACTTTGTTGTAGTGTTGTAGTTTCCAGCCTGTAATCACTGGGGCGAGGGGAGGGTCGATATTTCGGATAATTATTGGCACTCTGATGCTGTCATGATGTTCTCTATATCATCTACTTGTGAGGTATGTCATGATGTTCTGGGTAGACGGTTATCAAGAAGGGTATGCACCGAAGACTCGTGAAGCAATGTCATATTGTAGATACAGGGATAGGTTGGTGAGATTCTACTGTGAATGAGAGAGGGGAAAATGTATTAAACTTGGACATCAATAGTTTTCAAAAAGATATAGATAAGAAAAATATAGGGGTGGTCACGGCTTGCCAGGACGTCCCGGACTGGCACATAGGGTGATCTACCTCGGGCCCGAAGGGAATCTATTAGTTGACACCTGGCAACACAGTACTCTGCGCACAGCCAAACAACATGCTCGATGTCGTGAATGTCGTGATAGCCGTTCTTACAAACAATGATTACTTTCAGCAAGCCCTATACGACGGAGATGCGCGTCAAACGAGTAATGGTTGGACATGATCCTTGACATCGTACGAATAAAGTCCCGGTTCACATCCAACCCCTTAAATCAAGCATTCGTTGATACCTTCGGGATAATGGAATGTAGCC
This sequence comes from Topomyia yanbarensis, assembly GCF_030247195.1. Taxonomy (NCBI): domain Eukaryota; kingdom Metazoa; phylum Arthropoda; class Insecta; order Diptera; family Culicidae; genus Topomyia; species Topomyia yanbarensis. The sequence goes on along the minus strand of NC_080672.1, from coordinate 209,050,632 downwards.
ACCGTCCCAGATGCCCATTGCGTCACAAACATTGTATATTAAAGAGGATCGATTATCATTGTAGAGGGAACCCCACAATACTCCGTGCGAGTCTCCCAGTATCAGACGCGGAGCAGCCATGGATTCCACTACTCAAAAATTTGAGCTTTGGGAGATATATATATATATATATATATATATATATATATATATATATATATATATATATATATATATATATATATATATATATATATATATATATACATATACATATACATATACATATACATATACATATACATATACATATATATATATATATATATATATATATATATATATATATATATATATATATATATATATATATATATATATATATATATATATATATATATATATATATATATATATATATATATATATATATATATATATATATATATATATATATATATATATATATATATATATATATATATATATATATATATATATATATATATATAGATAGACATGTATTTGCCTTTAATATTCGTTTGGACTGCTACAGCCTCAATGCCAGCAATCATGGGGATGGTAATTCTATAGAAAGAATAGCACTTTTTAATTCCTAGGAGCACTCCTCCATACGGGGTGTCTCGGTCTAGGCGAATAATGTTGAAATCATTTAAGTTGAAATTAATGTTTGAGGTAAGCCATGTTTCACATAGAGCAAAAGCATCGCATTTTAAATTATGCAGTAAAATTTTTAAGGAATCAAATTTTGGTATGATACTTCTGCAATTCCACTGTAAAACAGTGATGGAGTCTATTATGACTACCGGGAAACGTTCGGAAACTAAAACGAAGACTGATTCACTTGATGGTAACAATTCAACTGGCGCTGCCAGCAGCTTTATTCGAGCTCTGACTTTTCAAAGCATATATTTTCTCTCCCATTCTCTTCTCATGATTATCGAACGGGTTCGGACGTTTATCGGGTCATAACAGTCCTTACCCCTTAAACTAGAAGATACATTTCGAAAGATTTTTTTTTAACAATCAACTTATCAAACTAATTTTAAAAGGAATTCATTTTTTTTACTTCTTATTTTTGTATCTATTGGCTATTCTATCTGAGCGCCTCAGAGCCGTTTTAAAGCGACCCGAGCTTAACTTCGAATGCCACGAACCAGCGTCCGAGGCAGGTCTTCCCTTCGAACTTTCCATCCCTTTGCATCCTTGTGTTCTTCGCCGTTTCGATTCAGGGAAGCCCCGAAAAACTTTCTCGCCTTCGCTCTCCTCGCCATCATAGTCGTCACTGTCACTCTCTGGCCACGCACGTTTGCGGCCTCCAGTCGCTTCGCGAACTTGTTCGGGTTGTCGGACTATGACGGCTCTTCTTCCCCTTCTGAGCGACTTATCCAGTCTTATCTGGTTTCGATGCGCCATCACCTTTGTGTCTCCAAGGGCGATCTGCAAAATATTTTTTGAAATTTTCATTAGAAAATGTCCTTTGATCCATCGTGCTGCATCATGGGAATTGTGACTTTTGTACCAAAGCACGTCTCCAATCCTCAGATCGCTTAGACTATCTGGATCACTTAGATCAATCTCAGATTTCTGAGAGGTGTCATCAGGTGGGATTGTACGTTTGAGTGATTGTGTGTAGTGTTTCTTTGGGTTTACTAAGTCTAAGATAGTCTTTGGTTTGAACGAATATACTCTTTCTGATGGAAAGCGTCCATCATCTGTCAAACACGAATTGCGATATGACGGGTTGTGGTACCGGTAATACCGGTACCGAAAATCCCGGGAATACCGACATATTTTTGGTACCGTAATACCGGTACTGAACAAAAGCCAGTACCGGTATTTTCGGTACTATGCAATTTTTTATGACAAATATGTTAACTCGGCAGGGGGATCTGTTTCAAAATATCGGTCTGCAAGATAACGTTTAATTATATTAATTTGCCTTCCAGATAAATCGTTGAGATAACACCTTTGTGTGGGAACGAGGTGGGGCCATCATCATAATAATTCTAGAAGTTAAAGTTTTATTAGAGACATTCTGATTTGTTTCCATTATTCATTGGGTGGCGCGTAATAAGACTATGGTCTAAGTCATGTCTGTATTTGGTTTGCTCTTGAACCTTTATCTATAATAGAACGAACAGCGATTTAGTAGCTAATAGTTTTAGACTTCAGCAAAACTGCATAGTTTACAGGAAAGCAAAGAGCCTGGATATGCGTTAGAGAATAGTAGGCAAGCGACATAAAGTTCGAAACCAATTTTCAGAAAAGCAAGAGAGGAAATGCGATTAACCTGCTCGGATTTACTGCCTTTCTCGCTTTGATTTACTGTTGTTAATAGGGTTTCATACATTTACCATCTGTTCAAGTCGACTAAAGTCGCACCACTTAGCAGTTATTGATTTCAAAGTGGCCGAGATTTCGAAATAAAAGAAGGTGCCCTATACGAAAAATATCTTCTGTGAAATGTGTCTTGCCATTCCGAAGCAATTAAAAACAATAAACATGTTTTTTGATCAGCAAAAATCAATCATCTGAGAATAAAATCATCAGTTTGAGCATTCAATTTCAGTTTGAAGCTTTTTTCGATTTTTTTAAAAAAATATTCGAGTACCGGTACTACTGGTACTGAGGGCTTCAGTACCGTAGTACCGGTTCTCGTCAAAAAGGGTCGGTACTGCGAACCCTAGATACGACAATAAAAATAAATTTACCTGATCTTCAAAATCTAACTTTTTCAATTCTGGGTCTAAAAGGAATTTCTTGAGTACATCTTTTACGGTTCTCACCGATCTTTCGGCTTGACCATTGCTAGAGGGATTATAAGGTGGACTTTTCATTACCTTTATTCCTTGTTTTTCCAGGAACTCCACAAAACCAAATGAATTGAATGGTGGGCCACCGTCGGTAACAATAACATCGGGCAAACCAAACCTAGCGAAAAACTCTATAAACTTTTTCAAAATTTTCCCTGTATCGGTTCCTTGCTTCATCCAGATAACCTCTATCCATTTGGAAAAGCTATCTACTACAGGTCGGACTCGATTATCCGGGGATTTGAAAAAAATCTCACCCCGGATAATCGAATCACCCGGATAATCGAATCAAATTTTTTTTGCGTTTTTTCATGAATTTAAGCTTCATTCGTGGAGAAATTGGAAATAAAATGACCAGGACAAATTTCCCTATTATGGTAAATATAAATGTACCTATTTTGGCCCTAGTCGATTTTTCAGACTTTCAGGGTGTGATTTGTATTTTCAGTTGGTTTTCATTTATTATTCATATTGGTAACGAGTTAACGATATGTATCAGTTGCTTATAGCTATTTGTACAAGAATTCGAAGATAAACTTTTTAATAAGGTATATCTTTTGCAATACAAGTCAAACTCGATTACCCAGGGCTTAGATTTTCCGAGGTAACTGATTCGATTACTCGAATACCAGAAAAAAAATTTAATAAGTAAACTGGGGGTCGTCTGTTTCTTGGCTCCAGTTTAATTTACGTGGAGTGTCACATATCACAGCTAACATGTCTAGTCATTCTAATTAGAAGAGTGCGTGTTGCGCAACCACAAAGAGATCCTTGTCCTTGTAGCATCATTTAGTTGACATATGCTGGATTGTCAGGTAATAACTACGCGTGTAGTCTTCGCAAACTGTACCACTCATACTTGTCACTAGCGAAGGACTACCAGGTTCCCGGGCGCCTCAGCGAGAAGTACTGCTGGCGCCCTCTTTACATAGCCTATCATCCATCTTTGCTTGAGCTACCCAAGAATTGAAATCACCTCCAGTGACGGCCGGGTCTCTTTTCAGAATCTCGTTAACCATTTCTTGACCAACTTTTTTCTACCACGTATAGGGTCCCAAAACTATTTATCCTTAAAACTGTTGGCGTCAAGAAACACGAAAAACCTGGTTTAAGAAAGATAGGTGCTTCTTTTGCTGCTGCTCAATATTTACCTTCCGATCTAGTCCAATTGCATGAAAAAGGTAATTGAGGGCAATCTAAATTAGAAAGTTTTAGCAGTTTTCAATAATATTCCCAGGCTAAGAAAATATTCCAAAATTTCATTTTCGCCGTTAACAGAAACTATCCCTGGCAGCACTGCTTCAGCGGAACCCAACCAGATTAATTGTAATAACTTCTGTTCTAATGCTAATATTTATAACTTTTAGTGCTCAAATGAAAGATCTTAGTCGCAGTTATTAGCCTTACTTCACGTTGTGTAAACCAAACGTTATAGTCATATAGAAACATGGTTGTTCATCAACCAGAAGGGCACGAACGGGTTAAAGATGCTATTGGAATTCTGAGCAGGAATCACTTATTGAAGGGGATAATGGGAGAAGAGCAATACTGTTTGTGTCAAAGTCCATTGGAACTCAAAGCAGGATATTCATCAGAATATTACACCGGATTCCAATGATAATAGGACCATGATTCTGTCAGTATCTGAAATAAAGCATAATCTTCAGCAGAATTCTATCTTGAGAAATATTCCACTAGACATTTAAGAAGCTTTTCGCTAGAATCCTACATCAAAATTCAGAGAAAAAGCCGTAGAAACACGGATAAATATTGAATCGAAGTTCTGAAATAGATTCCATTGGGATGCTAAGAAAACTTCGATCAGAATCTTGAAAAGTATCCAAACAGAATCCTGAGAAGCATGTCATCATTATCCCAAGAGATAGCCAGAAACCGACCGAGCAATGTAGGTATAATGACGTTTTATGTGGCCTACAGTAACCGATGTATTACGAGGAAAATGTACTTTTAGTGTAAAATTAAAAAGTTGCATATTTGGCAATATTGGCATTAAAAACTTTTCATTTTTTTGGAATCCCTACACAAATCTTTAAAAAAATATCTCGCTGATTGATTCTAGTGCAAACAGTACCAGTGATAAAATCCGAAGAAAAACATTTTTTTAAACAATTTGTTAAAATTAACCGTTATGTGTCCAACAAAAAACACCTATAACAGGCCAACGAGGGTACCCGGGTACCCACAAATTAAAATGCTCATAACTATGGCTTCCTTTAACCGATTTTGACACTTAGATGTTATAGATTCAGGAACTCGTCCACTTTTGGATTCTGTAACATTGAACCGGATGAATGGATCTGGTTCTTGGTGATCCGGATTTTCCTGAGTAATGTTCCAGTACTAGGGTATGATTTGTAAATTTAAATGATGCCCTAGCAAAATGAGTATCAAAACACTTCAAATTGTCTCGGAAGTCTATTATTTATTGTTACGGGACCCTATGGTAGTTTGAAAAATGGAATTGGAATGGAATGGCCATTCACGGCCCTACGGGAACGTGCTCCGGAATGTCCGTTCCGTGGTGAAATCACCAAATGGTTCCAATACCATGAGATACAGTCTATTGATGCTATGCCAAGAATTTTGATACCCATATTGCTAGTATTCCATTGATATTCACAAATAGTATCCAAGCACTGGAACATGCTTCCGGAAATCCGGATTCCCGAGAACCGGTTGAAATAACCCGATTCATTTTTACCAAGTCTAAAAGTGGATGAGTTCTTGAATCCAAAACACCCAAAAGCATCAAAATCGGTTGGAAATTACCTTAGCTATTGGCATTTCAGTTTTGGGGGTACCCGGGTATCCACGTCGGCCTGTGACGTAGTAAAAAAATCAGGAGCCCCTCCTCACTGCCTTCTTACTACATCAAAAACATTATTACCCCTAAAACTTGACTTAGTGAAGTTCCAAGATGTCACAAAGTTTCAATTTCCAGCTACGGATAAAACATCGGAATTTCATTATTTTTCAACCTAAAAAGGTATCCGGGTACCGCGTCGGACACATAACGGTTAAGAGTGTTCCCATGGACTGAGGGGCTGTTTAAACGACACAACAATTTAGGTTATTATATATTGGCTCTAAATGAACAATTTCTTCAAAACTGGTTCCAATCCATGAAGGTCGGTTCCAAGTTTTGTTTTTTAGGTCACTTTGCGCGGAATAACCCATATATAAGCTATTTTTGAGGTAGGTTAAAATTTGAGAGGAGGTTAACCCTAGACCTCCAAATTGCCCGAAAAAATGTTCTGTTGACTGCAATGATCGAATTAGCACTATAATAAGACATTATAGTTGAAATTTGATTTTTTTCAAAACACCCGGATAATCGAATCATTTTTCCCGGATAATCGAATCACGGATAATCGAATCCCCGGATAATCGAGTCCGACCTGTATTAGCAAAAACGACTTCCGATCGAAGAAAAAGAAATCCGCATGTATTCTGCTGAATGGTTTGGTTGTAGGAATCCACGATGAAGTTACCTTTGGCTTTGGAACCACAGCCATCCTGTTGCAAGCATCGCACGATTTCGCCAAACGCTCAATATCAGCGTTAATGCCATACCAGTAGACTGATCGACGTGCCATCTGCTTCATCTTCACCATCCCTGAGTGATTAGCATGAAGCAATTTTAGCATCTTATTTTGCATTGATTTGGGAATTATTACTCTATCCTGATAGAGTAAACATCCGTCAATGTATTCCAAGTCTCGTTGATTCGAGAAAACGTTTACAAACTGCTTTTCCAACCTTTTGGGCCAGCCATTGTGCAAAAATGAGATAACTTGCTGTAAGAAAACATCCTTTGACGTTTCACTAGCTACCAGCGCACAGTCTACTGGAAATTCCTGGCTGAAGTTGATACTGTTTATTGCTCCATGATCAAGACTCCTGGGAACATCGTGATTCAGAGGGAATCGTGAACAAAAGTCAGCGTTCCCCATCTTTGCAGACGGCCGGTATTGTATGTCAAAATCATATATTGAGACCTCCAAGATAAATCTCTGCAGCCGCGTGACAAAAATCGCTTGTTTCCCAGTCTTACCAAAAATTCCAACTAAAGGTTTATGATCAGTGTATACAGTGAACTTTTGTCCATACAAATACTTGTGGAATTTTTTTTATTGTACACACCAAGGCCAAGGCTTCCAAATGTAGAATCGGATACGACTTCTGAGCTGAATTGAGTGAAAATGAAGTGAACGAAATAGGCTTTTCGACCCCATCAATTATATGAGCTATCACTCCGCCTAAACCATAGCTTGAGGCGTCAGAGATCACCACAATTGGCTTCTGTGGGTCAAAATATTCAAGCAAATCTGCTTTTATTGAAGCATTTCTACTGTTTTGAAAAGCCTCGTCACAGTTAGGACTCCAAACAAATTTAACATTGTTCTTTAACAAATTATGCAGGTTATGCAATTTAGATGACAAACGCGGAATAAATTTGCTGTAATAGTTTATAAGTCCCAAAAAGGATTTTAGCTCAGAAGCATTTTTGGGAACCGGAGCATCGCGAACTGTTGCAATTTTGTCAGGACATGGAAGGAGACCTTTCTCAGTGATTATGTGCCCTAAATACGGTAAACTAGAAACAAAAAATTTGCATTTACCCCAGTTGACTTTGATGTTGGCATTTGCCAATCGCTCTAAAACTTTAAACAGTTTCCCTCGGCAGTCTTCAATGTTTTTCCCAGCGATGAGAACGTCATCGAGATATACAAAAATATGATCATCCAAACCTGCTAAAACTTGTTCCATTACTTGCTGGAAAATCGCAGCGCTGGAAGAAGCCCCTTGAGGAAGTCGATTGTAAGTAAAGAGTCCTTTAAGTGTATTAATAACAACAAATTTTCTGGAATTTTCCGATAAGGATAGTTGCGTATATGCTCCCTCCAAGTCCAAAGAACAGAAGACTTTACATCCCGCTAGACTTGCAAACAAGTCTTGTGCTAAGGGCAGGGGATATGTGTTTGGAATGATCAATTTGTTGATTGAAACTTTGCAATCAATGACTAACCGAATTTCTTTGTTTTTCTTTACAACAACAAGAACTGGAGAAGCATATTCACTTGTTTTTATTGGAGTTATTACCTTTTCCCTTTCTAGCTTTTCTAGATGTGCTATCACCTGATCCTTTAATCTATAAGGGACATTGTACGCTTTTTTGAAAATGGGTTTGTCTTCCTTCAGAACCAAGTCAGCTTCAAATCCAGCTATCGGCGTAGAAAAATCTTTTTCGAATACCTTTGCAAACTTAACTTTGATTTCTGAAACCATTGCTTCAATGTTTATTGGTATATTAATGCTGTTGACGTCTGACCAGTCTAAAAAGAAATCCCTCCATTGAGGATAGAAGACATCCAACCATTTTCTTCCAAAAAGAGGAACGAAATCATTTTCCGAATTCAGAACAATCAATTTTAAATTCTTTTTAATTCCTCCAAGGGTAACTTGCACCTTAACCATGCCTTTTATGCCCAATTTCGACCCATTTATCACGACTAAATTTTTAGTGCAGACACTCAATGGCTTACTGAACAACTTTTTGTAAACCCCATAGCTCATAACAGAAACCGCTGAGCCGCAATCGACTTCCATCTTCACGGTTTTGTTTTCGATTGCCACTTGAAGATAACATGGTTCGCTAATTTTATTCAAAAACGTCACTGACATGCAGTCATAGTCACCTGAGTCACTGTCCGAATCGTCGCTATCGTCCTGTCTTGCTCTCATTCGGTTCAATAGTTCTGATAACATTTTATCGCTGCTTGGTCCCGGCTTGGACTCTTCCACCAGGTTGACCGCATCTCTCTTCAAATTTTTTAACTTAAAGCATCTTTTTTTTTACATGTCCATGCTTGCCACAAAAATCGCACACCAGATCCATTTTTTGATCCTGTTCCTTACGCCTCCATGCACCAGGACGAAAGCTAAAAACCTTGCCGTCACTGCGGCTCCTACTCCTACTGCTACTACGACTCCGATCTCTATTGTTGCTAAAAGAACCCCTTTGCTCATATTGAAACCTTCCCGACGGTCTCGAACCTATTCTGGTTTTAACCGACCCGCGAATGGATGCAACTTGACCAGAATTGCCTAGTTCATTCAACAATTTCGATCTATTAGTCGCCATCTCCCAAGTGTACATGAGTTTTTCTGCTGAAGCCATTGTCAAATTATCTTCAGCTCACAAGAAGCAATTGCATTGGCTTGTTTGAGACTTTCAACGACAATGCGTATTTTATCTTTATTAACTTTGACGATCTCTTTTACATCCGAGAATCGCGAAGTCAAATCTTTCGAAATTTGAATGATATTTAGCGCCTTTACGCCTAATAAATACAATCCATGGTCCCGTTGACGACTCTGGGTAAATTTTAATTCTAATCGAGTTTACATTTTCAGCAGAAGGCTTAGGTGGATGGTCTGTTACTCGTTCTCCCATCTCGTCATCCATTTTACCTAGCAAGAAAAACTATCACAAGGAATGAAAAATATACCTGTTATCTGCTATCTCTTAGGTGACGAAGACACCGGTAGAACACACCTCATGTGTTACGTTGTAAACTCGGTGCCCGTTGTTTGACAATGTAACACTTGGATACGTGATATTACTTTTAAACTTTTAGCCTGTACACTTGTTGGCTGTTTAACATAATGTGTTTTATTCCATTTTAAAATCTTACGAGCTAACCTAGCTAACCTGACTTAAACTATTCTATGTACATCAAAATGGGAGGAGTCAGTTACAATTTCACAGTACATAATTATGTACGGGTAGCGTAAAAAAGGGAAAACAAATCAATGAATAAGTATGGGTGCATCGGTTGCTATCGGTGCTTGTTTGGTTACGCAAGGCTGTTTATTTGTCGCCTCAGCATTATAATGACCTAGTGAGAATGTTGCTATAACAAGTGGTGCGACCCAGAATGGTTTGACTGGAATGCGCCCATCTGGTTATGCAATGTTTCAAAGATTTTCTTCCATTTAATTCCACTATCCACTATTAACATAGTGGAATTAAATGGAAGATAATCTTTGAAACATTACGTACATTCCACTAAGACCTCCGTTCGCGTATATATTGTAGTTATGCAAGTTGGATTTGAAAACGATCGTTCAAGTAATTTACGATCTGTGGGAAAATATGAGTGTGGCCTCGTTTCAAGTGGCCTGACTAAAGGATATGTTAAATTTGGTTTTTATGACCTGTGACCTGAGAAGGATTCACATTGGTGCATGTAGGGATTGGTTTTGTGGGAATAATTTGTGATGCTAGAAAGTAAGTCCGTTACAACTTGCTGTCCTTCTTCGGCGCATTGCTTCTTCAGTAGAGAAATAGGCCTACCTGCAACACTTCAAAACTCTCCGGTTAAGCTGCTCGTCGGTATCACCATCACAAGCGCGCTCTCTCCGATTCCACCACCTCGGTAGACAAATGTAACTACCTGTGGCTTGCTGCGAAAATCCCACTGTCGATGCGGCACTTTTCGGTGCCACTTGTTTTCCTTGTTCTTCGTACCGCTTCTGCGGTAGACAAATAGAGCAAATAGCTCTACCTGTGACGCTTCCCCTCTCGTCGATTAGAATTGCCCGACGACACCAATACAATATATTTTTTCTGTGTTTACAGGCACGATCCCTGTCGATTTCTGCCACCGCGGTAGGCAAATTCGTGTACCCGCGGTTTGCTGTCAAAACACCACTTGTCGAGGATGCCGTTGACCACGCCTCCGACGTATCAACTGTCGACTCACACGTAACAAACTGGTCTCTCTCTCTCCCACAAAAACGCATACAGCGTCTCGCACTCCGTCGCTCTCTCGAGAACAAAACCTACCACCTGGAGGCACAACCGTCTCAGCCGGTTGCAAAAACTGTTATGAATTTTAATGTTGAATTAGAAGGTTTGCGTTTAGGTTAGTAACGCGCCTATCTGTGATATTTTAGCGGTTTGCTTACGGTGGGTCCGGGCTTGCCGCTGTGTTGTTAGTAAGGTTTAATTTGTTTCGCACTAGCTGCTTGACGGTGCGGTGTTACACTGAATCTATTTCTTTCGTTTTCACTTTATGCTTACAAAAAATAAAGGATGTACATGAGTACAGCGGGACAACGCCTAGGTCCTATAGTCCTATTATTTCCGGGGGTGTACGGTTCTGGTTAGTGCACCTGGTCGCGCTCCGGGGCTGCAAATCGTCGAGTTGATCAGCGATGGCTTTAAGTCCGAATCTCCGAATTCCACTTATTGCGGGCAGCTACAGATGGCTTTATACTATTACTAACCGGGTCCCTATTCGGGCGCCAGTTATCAACTCATGTGCCAGAGGTTCTTTTTAAAAAAACAAACCTCTTGCTACTATGGTCGAATGAAGAATGAATTTATTTCTAATAAAATTAGTACAGAGGCCTGAGCTAATCGAACCTACATTAATGATGACGCTGCGCTGGTGCTGCTGCGTCGACAATTAATGTGTCTTCGATTCCGGGCTCCGACTGGTGTCACGCGTACCTGTTTGCGCGTGGCGAAATATTTTTGAAGCTCTTGGCCAAGTCCGGTGATAACTTGTATTGTCCCCAAAAATAACTTAGCAAGGGTTCCAGCGTAAAAAAAACAGTTTCTTGTCAATTTTTTTAGAGAGATGGGAGAAGCGAATTGATCGAAATTTGTGTACATTATACCACATCATTTCAATAACATTCTGTAATTTTTTCATGCAAAGATATCAACTAGCGACTCGGTCACGAAGCTTTTTGTGGAACGTCTCTAGAAAAACACGATTTATGGTGTTATCTGAAATTATCTATTCGCCTTCGGGCAACACTCAACACTAATAAATATTGCTGAAGACACCACACTTCTAAATTATCATGATCTCGGGATATAAAATTTGAAAAATAGTACATGCTCACTAGCGCCGCCTGACGGATCTATTTCAGTTTGATTTGCCCGTAATCGCATAGCCCTTGATCTCTTCTAGAACATTGCCGAGAACACCATCTTTCTAAGTTATTAGGCTTTTGAGATATATCATATTCTACAATGTACTGTAAGGTGGTACGCTTACTAGCGCCACATAGCGAGAGTATCCCAAACTAATCCATCATCATCTGGTAGTCTTTGATTTCTCGAGCAACTTTACTGAAGACAGTACCCCTCTAAACATTCTCGTTATTGAGATAAAGAATGATTTTGACATTAGTTGTACAATTGCATTTGCACTAGCGCCGCCTGGTGGGACAATTCCGAGTTATTATTACCACCATCCAGAAGCTCTTGACTTTCTGGACTAATCTTCATCCTTCAAAATAATCAGTGTTTCGATATATTCCATGTTAAGGGGGGGGCTAAGGGTTTGACCGCAAAAAAAAATCATTTTTTGTCAATTTTGCCATTCTCATATAGAAAGGTTATGCAATTGCTCCAAAACCAACTGTAACCGAGGCCCGGAGGGCCGAGTGTCATGTATCCAGTGTTACGAAATTTCAAAATCAGTTACCCATTTCTGCTTGCATTTACCGAAACCGACATTCAGATTCAACGCCTCTCTCATTCATTCACTTGCCAACGGACTAAAATTTCATGCAGAATCGAATGCTTGAGTGCAGAGGAAATATAAATTCATTCACCAACCAAAGCATTCATTTGTTATTACGTCGACAGTTTGAGCGCAAAAGTCAGCATCTTCTTCATTTTCGAGCATAAGTGAACTGCGTAATCTATCTACTTTTGCTCAATAATCCAGAGCTGAGCCAGCATAGAAATAAAATTAACGAACATGTACCTGAAAGCGCTGCGTCGGGAGAACGAATAATGATGGAAACGAACCAAAAATTTCGTTCATCGCAGCGGGCATGGATTGAATTTCGTTTTCTTTCAAGTTCATGCAGCGATGTCAATTTTTTTAAGATCATTCGACTCAGTTCGTCGAGATCGGAAAATGTATGTGTGTATGTATGTGCGGATATATTAACAAAATGTCCACATCGTTTTCTCGGAGATGGCTGAACCGATTTTCACAAACTTAATTGCGAATGGAAGGTATATCGACTGCTACTGCTACTGAATTTCATTTGATTCTGATTTCCGGTTCCGGAGTTACGAATTGAAACGTACAGTTACATAGAAACCCTAGTTATAGTTTGTCCACATCGGTTTCTCAGAATTTTCTGAACCGATTTTCACAAAATTAGTCTTAAATGAGAGGTGCAACGTTCCCATCAGCTGCTATTGATTTTTTGGTGCATCAGACTTCCGGTTCTTGAATTATAGGGCGATGAGGACGAGCACACCGAAAATCCCGATTTCGACGTATACAGCAATTAATGTAAAAAGCAATTTACGAAATTGTGAGTCTAGTTGCTTAGATTTGTAGTTCTAGTTCACTAACGGCCATTCAATGCCTGTTTGGCAACATTGACACCCACAGACGGTTCCGGCATTCCCGAGAAAAATAGCCATCTTTCAAAATAAACAAATTCACATCGATTTCTCGGAGATCGCTAAGACGATTTTCATAAACTTAGCCTCAAATGAAAAATGTCTATGTGTGTGTAAGTGTATCTATATATGTGTATGTGCGGATTGTATGTCGTTTCCCGGAAAACCACTTCCCGGAATGTACTATTTCCCGGAATGTCATTTCCCAGAATGTCCCATTTCCCGGAATATCATTTCCCGGAATGTACCATTTCCCGGAATGTACCATTTCCCGGAATACCATTTCCCGGAACATGCTTTTTCTTGGCAATTTGTTATAGTATTGAAATCTAAAGTACTTTGAGAACATTTGCATTTAGTGCATTTGCAGCTCGCCGATCATGTTAATGAATTTAAAAAAAAAACTAATTCTCATGCATATGTAATTTTATTTGAAATCATTATCAATCAATCGAAGGTCCAGGAAATAGCTTAAGCAAAAAGAAGGCGATATCAAAGAAGCTCGTAATTTAATTTAAAATTAATAGCATTTCAAAAATATACTACGAAAATTTTAAAGAAGGCAAATCCATTTCATTGTATTTATTGTATTTGAATCAACGAAACTCTAAAATTATTTCCATTGATTTGCTCAAAGCAGGCTAATTTATATAGAAATTTTTAATACGAAGTGAAATTTAAAATAACTGAAGGCATTTTCAATGCACTGTTACTGTAAACAAATATTAGTGAGAATTCCCTCGGCATGATACTGTACCTTGATGTGGTCCGGGGGCTTTTCCACCAAAGCAGTATTACAGTGATGATATCACATAAACTTGGGATACGATTATTTTCTTTTTAGTTGAGCTACATTGTGATCAATTTTAGTACTTAACTTGGCGACCTTTATTATCCACTGCCATGGTCAAATAATATACAATGTGGGTTTAGGGCCCAATTCTCTCTGCAGGCACCTCATTCCAAACGTACAAACGTGGCCTACGCGATAACACAAACCTGGTCACAAATACGAACGCCCGCGATCTCGCCAATATTCGAACACCTCGATTGATTAGGTGAACGTTGGAACCTAACAACCTAAGCTCGCGCAATCATGAATCGGTCGCGTCCGGAAGTCTCCGCCCTTGATCATAGTAGCTCAAATTCATGCCTTTAGTTGGACCAATAGAAATAAAAACTAGACAAGACGTCCACGTGCGATCGTTGAAGAATGCGCGAACATGCGAATGGCCGCACGCTTATAAAAATGGTGTGTCCACGCGAAGTTACATACTAGCACACGCGACAAAAACGTCCACATACAAACGCTCGAGTCCTTCGCGATCATCCACGCACGACCACACCCACGATCTCGTAAAAAGTATAACACCCTGGTGACTAAGTGAACGGTTTAGCACTTATAAATTAACAATCCCGGTCTCGAGAGTGAACCTCCAAATGCCCGTGTTCGCGCGAAACTACATAAAAATCGAATGCAAAGTCACATACACGCGACAAACAAATATAAAAATGCTGGAGCCCTTCGCGACCATCCACGCAACCTATACTCGCGCTCTTCCAGACATTATAACATCCCGGTGATAATGTGAACGTCTCAGCACTTGTAATCACTCAAACGTGAACCTACAGTCCCCCGCACTCGCGCATTCATGAGTCGTTCGCGTCCGGAGGTCTCTATCCTCGATTCCAGAAGTCTAGGTCCATGTCTTAATTAAATCAATTAGCTCTACAGTTCCAGTAGGACAACTCTCGAAAAAAATCGGCATATTATTAAAACTCAATAACAATACTAACTCTTCTCTTTATTTTTTTTTATTTATTTTCGGTCTCATGCGTTTATATTCTTGTGATGACCTTTTCGAGCTCACACATCCAAGAAGAGCAACATTGCTGCCCACAATGATTCTTCTCTGCCATCGGACGTCGCCAGGTTTTAGAACAATGGAGATGTATTCTCATACTCGATGGAATCAGATAAGTAGGAACGATCAACAAACTGCAAGTAGTATATTACACATTTCTTGTTTTGAAGTATAAAATATTATTCGTATTAAAATATTTTTTGCAGGCTCCACACATATCTCAACACACACAAATACACAAAAGCTTGACAGGTGACTGGGCCAAGTGCATTCACTCGTAGGATCTATCGTTTCGATGATCGCCTCGATTCTACGAAACCAGTGCACAAGTAAGCTGACATAAGCTAGTCTCATCTGGTGAATGCATGTAACCTGGAAACCCCAGACACGACAGGACGAGACGGACAGACTGGACTCGATGGGGCCTAGTTCAGAGTTTTTGAGCATTCTTCAATGCACGGTTATTGACCTAAAAAAAGAAACATTCGGCATGTTATTTTTCCTTTTATTACTGTATCTTGAGTTGGGTTCATACTGATATTCATAAGCACAGTCAATTGCATATTCTCCCATATACATTCACATCCAAAACGTCCAAACGCCGCTAACTTTCGCGATAACACAAACCTGGTCAAAAACGCGAACTTACATTACAATTTCAATCATCCACACACACACCTACGCTTGCAATTTCGCCAACACCCCTTTACTTAAGTGAACTTTTCAGCACCTATAACTTTACAACCGCGGTCTCAAGCATTAACCCACCACTCGCGCGATCATAGACTGGCTACGTTCGGAATTCTCTACTCTCGATCAGCCTAGACTCATGCCTTCAGTTGGACCGATTCACTGGACAACACGTTTCTCTACCATACACTGAAAATTAATTATTAGATTCACGGTCCGCGCGCGATCGTTCGAGAATACACGTGAATGTGCGAATGGCAACACGGATCTAAAATCGGATTTATGCACGCAAAGTTGGAGACACGCTGGCATTCATATGCTCGAGCCTTTAGCGATCACACTATTACACAATTAGTAAACGCCCACGCTAACCCAGACAGATATGCACTCCTGGACTCGAACGCTAAAAACCACACCTTCCACGCATACACCACCCAGGACTGAACATTAGATTCATACATACATACGTCTGGCAACCGGGGGAAGTACATCTCAAACGCAGAACTTATCATTTCAATGATGGCCTTGGATCTGCGTTGCCTGTGTTCAAGGCACCATAGCTTTGTCCGTCAGGTCAAGGATGTATGAAACCTGTTAGCCACCACCCTCGGCCCTAGCTGCCCATAAAGGGATAAAAAAAAAACTGAAGGCATTTTCAATGCACTGTTACTGTAAACAAATATTAGTGAGAATAAAAATCAATAAAAGTGCAAGAGTATTTTCAGAGAAACTTTATATGAATTAAAATAACATTCTACAAAAAATTTCAAAGAAGAATGTATATTTATAAGAAGGCAGCATCAGATACATTCACAATCTATAAAATTTCAAAGGTTCCAGGAATATTTACGACTAAATTTTAGGAAATGTTTATATTTTTTTGTTACCTTTTAACTAATCTTCATGAAAATAAATCAACCAATTCAGGGCATTTTTAGAGTACTAGTGATTAATTATCATGAAAATGTTGCCAACGTTGTGGAAAACACTGTCTTTTTAGTTTCAAAGATGTCCGCATTTCGAGGTGTTCTAAATTGATCGTTACAAATTTACACCATTCTAGAGTATGGTATATGCATATTTTTCTTTGCGTTATAAGGAGATGAATTAAGATCCTAAAAATAGGATTCATAATACGACTTATCGAGCACAACAATATTAATTTTCAGTAATTTTTTCAGCATTTTCCCGCCAGCACGTTTTTTTAATCCGGGCCCGAAATCTATCTCCGGTAATGTTTGACCTAGTGTCAAAAACTATAGTTTTTTTTCGCTTCCTTAGAACGATAGCGAGCTACGTAGGATTTTTTTTGTTATTTTAATTTTACGCGAAACGCTGAAAATATCATTAAAATCAACACACCATCATTTATAGAATATCTATCCGTCTTTGAATTCCATTGCTTTCGTTTCTCTTAGTTTTAAATTTGCCGAAATAATCAAGAAATCGATACAGACATCATTTATTAACTAAAATCCTTCGTACGTCGCTGAAGAAAATAATTTAGAATATGCTGTGAATATTTCAAATGTTTGAAGTGGGGAGCTTGGGTTGCTTATCTATCCTTCCGGCCATTATATCGTATAGTAGATAATCTTAATGCGTGTATCTACAAATGCGATATGATACCTGGTGCAGAAAGTGCACTAATTACCTGGTAATCTTCTTTGATTTGATTGTCTGCTCAGGAAATCATTTTCCGTACCCAAATATCACATGTGACGTCAGTGATAAATGGAGAACACCACGAGGATGGTAGAAGGCAGTGGGTACAAGGCCAAAGTGCTTCCTGGTTGGTACCAAAATGATAAGCAAAGGGAAAGTAAGGGTTATGTTCGGGGTCTGGAAGGAGAGCATTTCGCATTTATTTTCATTTTTTTTTGTCTACAAACAAGGAAACAAACAACAGATGAGAAATCGTTTACTTATTTATTATAACTACGATACCAATCACAATTATTTTTCTTGTTTCGTTTCAGCAAACCAAAATCTCTCCACTCTCTTCATTTTCTGCCTCCTACTATCCTCTATGTAATGTATCTAAACTTGTGGGACTGGTAAACAGCCGGCGCCTACTTGTGGAAGAAACTGGTGTGCTATACGGACTAGCACATACGAACAGTTAGGCTTTGTAGGTCCTCATTTTGACAGAGTCTAGATGGGCGGATGAACGTCTGCCAGGGTGTGGGCTGAGAAATGACAATGACAATATTTCATAGGTTTGAAGTGAATTTGAAAAAAAACGCTTTGGAAACTTTAATTACGCTTGGAGTTTACCTAAAAACGATAGGACAGAATTGATAATATATACAATCAGGTATTCTGTTCGCCTTCCATTTTCTGTTATATCATTTTATTTCAATAACAAAATTTCCAAATCTTAAAAATTCTACAGTGGTGTATTATGCTTTTCACTGAAGATTACCATGTGACGGAATCGATTCAAAATAGTAACAGAATTGAAAACATACCATTTTTTAATTGGAACAAATGTCAGGCAAAATATAGGGCCTGTTAGTCAGGAATTAGACGGTCATGAAATTATTCACCCCTTCACTATCTGCGGTGGGAAAATTTGAAAGTATTTGTTATTATTTTGGTACCCATCTAATTCATTGATATCCCATCCATTGGAGTGCTTTTTATTTCCCACCCGATTTTTTTAAATCCTTCCATGTTTCTTTTTGGTTCAAAACCAAAAGTCGTTCGTAAGCTGTTCATATAATGATCAATTCAAATAAATTTTCCTAACATAGCGCAATCGAAAAGATTAAATCTTTAAAATGACAGTTTTACGATCTTGTCGCTATCTTGTTTTTTCAGCACAATAACGACTCAAGATGAAAAAAACCTGTTTTAATCCACCTAGTGGTACAATTGTGCCTTTCTCATTTATCAAAACTATGGTTTAATAGTTGGTTACGTTCAATATAACATTGTGTAAATATCTATTACATTCATATTACACTTGGTAAGTATACATGTGTACACGACTGACACGAACCTGATGAGCAACATGTCGACGCTGACACACTTGAAACAAACAAAAATAAAATATTTAAGTAGTTCAATCAGCGTGAGTTCAATGTTATCATCATGTTAGCATATTTTGAAATGTGTGGAGGGGGGGGGGGTAGGGATAGGGGGATAATTATTGGGAGGAGAGGATGCGTTGGGAACAACCTAACAAAGCTTAGTGTACGGGTGGGTGAAGGGAATGTGGGTGTGAGGTTGGTCTGAGATGGGGTGGGGGTGAGAGTGTTGTGAAGGGGGAGTGGTTGCGGGGTGCAACAGCCAACTTCATATTATACCTTCCATTTGAGACTAGGTTAGTGAAAATTGGTTCAGTCATCACCGAAGTGGCTTTAGTCCTGGAATATGTTCGGAACCAGGGACTTCCGAAATTTTAGATAGTGGACAATTTTTTCCAAGAATCTTTGATTTACCATCAGTGATCTAGGTCAGCGAAGTAATTTGAATGTTTATATCAATAGACTTTTAACCTATGAGGTAATACAATTTTACCGATTTATATGAGAAATTTCCAAGTGTCCGTAGTAACCTTCCTGTAATTCCGGAACCAAAAGTCAGAACCGAATGAAGCAGCAATAGCAGTCAATGGAAGTATTATATCTTTCATTTGAAATTAAGTTTGTAAAAATCGTTTAAGAGTTCACTGAAAAATAGGTGTAACGTTAGCTTAGGAATTTGGCTAGTTTCTCGGGGGCATCGAGAGCCGTTGTAGGCGGCCAATGTGGTCAAAGCTACTTTGATTGGTAATTAGTGATCTAGTTTCGCAAATTCAAGTAATGTTGAACCTATTAGAATATGTTTCGACCTACATATTCTAATATGTTGAACCTATTAGAATATGTATAGACACCATGGTGTTACCAGTTTATAAGGGAATTTTCTGTATGACCGTACTCTTCAATCCGAAACTCCGGAACCGGAAGTCGGATCAAATAAATTCAATAACAGCTTATGGGAGCGTTCATTTGAAACTGCAAATCGGTTCAGCCATCTCTGAGAAAATTAAGTGACGTTATTTGACACACACATACACACGGACACTTTGCGATCTCAACGAACTGAATCGAATGGTGTAAGAGACTCGACCCTGTGGCCTCATTTAAAAGCTCGAAATTCTCGCCCGATTGCTTAACATTTCTCTATGAGAATAGCAAAAATTTGCGAAATCAGCAGTTCCAAAAAAGTTATTTTTCTCATTTTTTTTTGGCATAACAAAATCTCGACGTTTTCTTTTTTAAGGACATTTGGCATAAAAAATCCTATGGGACCGGACGATTCGTTCTATATTTCCGGACTTTTACATCCGATCCGTACGAAACTTCATAGCAGTCTATAAGAATAATATTCCTTAGGTTTGAGACTCACTTTGTGAAAATCGGCCCAACCATCTTCGAGAAACTGATGTGAGTTTTTTATTTTGAATTTTCAACCATTTACGGTGGTCAACAAGATTTCGATGGGCCGCCAATAACATAGAATTGCAAATGCAAGATGCTCCTATTTTAGCAAAAAAATGCTTTCATCGAGATATCAGTTTGAATAGGAGTTTTCTTTGTGACCACACTCCACAAACCGTAACTCCACACCGGAAGATGGATTGAAATAATAACAGTTTTGAGGGACGGGGGACGCAACACCGTCCATTTAAGGCTAAGTTTGGTCAAATCGGTCCACACATCACTAACAATCGATGTAACTGTTATGCTGAATTTGAATACTTCCGCTGGGGCTTCAGGAACCGTCGATGGTGGCCAATATGGCCAAAGAGACTTTAAGTGAGTGTTAGTGGCCTAGAACTACAAATCCAAGCAAATGTAGTGACTAATATGATCTAGAAACCAGGGATTGTGATCAAATAATAAAGTGACTTGACTCGTCCGTAGACTCTAAAAGAATGAAACTCTATTCCACATGTCCACTGTTACAGCCTTTACATTGGTGTTCTCTCTGAGAGCCAAATCAATGTTGTCGCAGGGGTGTGTGATACTATCTATGTACAATTATTATAGCTATTTGAAAAGGCCTTAGCCACTACAACTCCTTTCCCCATTCGAAGATTGTACACAATCATGCTAATCTATATGATTAACTGCTTTATCGATTCTAATTTATCGATATGTTTGATATATATATACTTTATATATAAATATATTCGATAGGAAACATACTTCCATGAAATTTCATCATCTTTTACATACAATTCATTCATAATGCTATTACATTAATATTCTAAAATTTATCCTAATAATAATCAAAATCCACTTTTGTTTTCTTCTTAATTAGTCTCGTCGATCTTCGAACCGGTGGTCGTACTTCTATCTCAGCTTCTTGCTGTGATGGTTCTGGGATCAATGGTGATGGTTGTTCAAATATCGAGGATTCAGATGCGAATCCGTAAAAATCAGACTCCGAGTCTGAATCGTAAAATTCATGCTCTCTGCGCCTTTTGCTGCTCACAGGTTGTGCTTGTGAAATACTCTCTTCACGGAATACAAAATTAGGTGATTTTGAATCGCAAAATTCATGCTCTCTGCACCTTTGGTTGCTCACTGGTTGTGTTTGTGAAATGCTCTCTCCACGGAATACAAAATTAGGTGTTTTCCGGCGAGTGCTTGCTGGGATTTTGAGTTGGCGTTTATGTGCCGAAAGTACTTTGCCGCCAAGAGAAATTTTTCAAATCAACAACTATTGCGTCATTTTCCACTGCATTGACACGTTGTGTAGGCAAAGATGGTTTAGTGAATGTTGATCTCCAATCTCCATAGAAAATATCCAACCAAGTGCGACCCATCAGCGGAATGAAGTCAATCTCACAACGCAGAATGACCAAATCCAGTTGTTGCTGAAATCCTTCAAGACTCACTCTAACCGTTACTTTTCCCATTACCGCCAACCTTTTCCCGTCAATTACTACTAATCGCTTGTTACAAGGTTTCACAATAAGATGACGAAAGTTCCTGTTGAATAGCTGATCAGAAATTACGCTTTCAGCTGACCCGCAGTCAATCTCCATGGTCAAACGCCTATTTTCAACTGATGCCTCCACATAGCACGGCTCGTTTATTTTGTTCATAGATGATATCATTAAACATGGCATATCATCATCATCACTCGTATTCAAATCCTTCTTTAGACGCTTAAACAACCCGGAGCTGCTCGAAACCGGTTTGGGAGTCGGGGAATCTATGAATTTAACACTTTGTTTAGGTTTGTAAGGGCTTTTGTTTTTAAGACGATAGCAAAATTTCCTCGTGTGCCCTTTCTTTTTACAAAAGGAACACTCGTACAACGGTTTTCCGGAACCATTTCTGTTCCTATCGTACGAAAAAGAACGGTTTCTACTGTTACTTCTGCTTCTGTTACCAAAACCGCGTTTATTTGGTGTATAATCTGATTTTCTACCTAAACGTGCCACCAAATTACCTCTTCTTTCACTATCATTGTTTAATATTCTAGTTCGGTTAGAAGCTAACTCCTGATTAAGTATTATCTTCTCAGCTTTCTCTGCCGTCAAGTTCTCTTCATCAAATAACCTCCGTTGTAAACTTCTGTCATAAACTCCCATGACCAAAACATCTCTTACAGCCCTGTCTTTAAAATCACCGAAGCAGCATCTTTCTGCTAGAACTTTCACCGATAAAATATAATCTTCCGCTTTTTCAAATTGAGTTTGCTTACGGGACCAAAATTTAAAACTGTGAATCACTTCAGAATCATTCTTATCGTAATGCTTTTTTAGTTTCTCTGTAATTTGATCGTAAGTTAAAACCATACCCAGGAAAAAGTTTTTTCAACATTGTATACACTTCCTGGCCACAAACAGCTAAAAACGATGTTTTGTAATCACCTAATGCTAGCTTGTTATGAAGAAACACCCATTCAAGCTGTTCTAAATATTGGCTAAATGGAATTGATCCTGGTAAATAAGGCTCGGTAGTTGCTGATAAAGGCATCCTTTGTTAATTAATTAAAAATGAAACAAAACAACAAAATTATTACCGAATGCAAAACAAAAAAAAAATGTAAAAATAAATGCAACTATGGAAATTAAATCACGTACCTGAAAACTCGTTGTGCAGCAGTACCAAATTACTCAAAAGTTTCCTTACTAGGCACTAAACTTCTCAAATCCAAACACACCAATATCATAACAGTTTTTGCAACCGACCGAGACGGTTGTGCCTCCAGGTGGAAGGTTTTGTTCTCGAGAGAGTGACGGAGTGCGAGACGCTGTATGCGTTATTGTGGGAGAGAGAGAGACCAATTTGTAAGTGTGAGTCGACAGTTGATACGTCGGAGGCGTGGTCAACGGCATCCTCGACAAGTGGTGTTTGACAGCAAACCGCGGGTAGACGAATTTGCCTACCGCGGTGGCAGAAATCGACAGTGATCGTGCCTGTACACACAGAAAAAAATATAGTGTATTGGTGTCGTCGGGCAATTCTAATCGACGAGAGGGAAGCGTCACAGGTAGACCCATTTGCTCTATTTGTCTACCGCAGAAGTGGTACGACGAATAAGGAAAACAAGTGGCACCGAAAAGTGCCGCATCGACAGTGGGATTTTCGCAGCAAGCCACAGGTAGCCACATTTGTCTACCGAGGTGGTGGAAACGGAGAGAGCGCGCTTGTGGTGGTGATACCGACGAGCAGCTTAATCGGAGAGAGTTTTGAAGTGTTGCAGGTAGGACTATTTCTCTACTGAAGAAGCAACGCGACGAAGAAGGACAGCAAGTGTCACATTGTCAAACAACGGGCACCGAGTTTACAACGTAACACATGAGGTGTGTTCTACAGGTATAACAGGTATATTTTTCATTCCTTTTTGTGATAGTTTTTCTTGCTAGGTAAAATGGATGAAGAGATGGGAGAACGAGTACCAGACCCTCCCCCTAAGCCTTATGCTGAAAATGTAAATCCAACTAGAATTAAAATTTACCCAGAGTCGTCAACGGGACCATGGATTGTATTTATTAGGCGTAAAGTAAAGGCGCTAAATATTATTCAAATTTCTAAAGATTTGACTTCGCGATTCTCGGATGTAAAAGAGATCGTCAAAGTCAATAAAGATAAAATACGCATTGTCGTTGGTAGTCTCAAACAAGCCAATGCAATTGCTTCTTGCGAGCTTTTTACGCGTGAGTATAGAGCGTATATTCCTTCAAAGGAAATTGAAATTGATGGGGTCATCACAGAATCGAGTTTGACTGTTGATGACTTAGTTAAGCATGGGGTTGGTCGTTTCAAAGACACCATACTTAAAGACGTAAAAATACTTGAATGCAAGCAATTGCATTCAGTATCACACGAAGGAGATAAAAAAGTTTATCGACTCTGACTCATTTCGAGTGACTTTCGCTGGGTCTGCGCTGCCCAACTATGTCATTATCGATAAGATTCGTCTCCCTGTTCGCCTTTTTATCCCTCGTGTAATGAATTGCCTTAATTGCAAACAGCTTGGCCACACAGCCACTTACTGCTCCAATAAGGCACGGTGTGGCAAATGTGGGGGTTCTCATCAAGAGGATACATGCAATGAAAATTCAGAAAAATGTTTAATGTGCGGAGAAAACTCACATGAGCTCTCTGCATGCCCCATTTATAAATTGCGTGAGGATAAAATAAAACGATCCTTGAAGGAGAGGTCTAAGCGCTCCTATGCAGAAATGTTGAAAAATGCTACCCCTAAACCCATCTTCTTAGAAAACACTTACGCATCTCTATTTTCGGAACAGTCTGACTCTGACGGAGCGTGCGAAGGTACATCATTTGTTTTACCCGGAAATTCCAGAAAAAGAAAACAGTCTTCTTTTCCCAAGCTGCCAAGAAAGGGCCTTAAAATTTCTCCACCAATAGATAAACTGCGCCCAAAACCGAAAAATTCCGATTCAAAACCGAAATCAATTCCGCCCGGTTTTGGGAACGTACAATCCAAACAGAACACCATTACTGGAAATAATAAAATTTCGACTACCTCTGAGCCTCAGCCGGGGGTAGGATTATTGAAATTTTCTGAAATTGTTGATTGGATTTTTAAAGCATTCAATATTTCTGAACCACTAAAGAGTATACTTTCAGCTTTCCTCCCAACAATTAGAACATTTTTAGAGCAGCTGATTGCTCAATGGCCCATCCTTGCAGCGATTGTATCTTTCAATGGGTAATTCACCTCCTCCAATGAAAGATTCCATCACTGTTTTACAGTGGAATTGCAGAAGTATCATACCTAAAATTGATTCCTTAAAAATTTTACTGCATAATTTAAAATGCGATGCTTTTGCTCTATGTGAAACATGGCTTACCTCAAACATTAATTTCAACTTAAATGATTTCAACATTATTCGCCTAGACCGAGACACCCCGTATGGAGGAGTGCTTCTAGGAATTAAAAAGTGCTATTCTTTCTATAGAATTAACATCCCCTTGTTTGCGGGCATTGAGGCTGTTGCTGTCCAAACGAACATTAAAGGCAAAGACATGTCTATCGCTTCTATATATATACCTCCCAAAGTTCAA
This sequence comes from Topomyia yanbarensis, assembly GCF_030247195.1. NCBI lineage: Eukaryota > Metazoa > Arthropoda > Insecta > Diptera > Culicidae > Topomyia > Topomyia yanbarensis. Next base: position 209,025,242 of record NC_080672.1, on the reverse strand, counting down.
ATTGGACAACGTCAAATTTTTGAGGTAGTGGAATCCATGGCTGCTCCGCGTCTGATACTGGGAGACTTCAACTCGCACGGAGTATTGTGGGGTTCCCTCTACAATGATAATCGATCCTCTTTGATTTACAATGTTTGTGACGAATTTAATATGACAGTTTTAAATACTGGCGAAACAACACGCATCCCCAGACCTCCTGCACGTCCAAGTGCATTAGATCTATCTCTGTGCTCGACATCACTTCGGTTAGATTGCACGTGGAAGGTTGTACCTGATCCTCACGGTAGCGATCATTTGCCAATCGTTGTTTCAATTAACAGTGAATTAGGCCTTACGAATTCAATCAATGTTCCTTATGACTTAACACGAAATATTGATTGGAAAACATACGAAACATTAATTTCCACTTCTCTTGCTTCGACAGAAGAGCTACCCCCTACCGAAGAATATGAATTCCTGGCGGGTTTAATTATTGAAGCAGCAGAACAAGCCCAAACGAAATGCAATCCTGGAATGACAATAAATAGACGGCCCCCTAATCCTTGGTGGGACAAAGAGTGCTCTGATGCATATGAAGCTAAACAAGTTGCCTACAAAGAAATTATGAAACAGAAAGGGGGTATACGTGAGAACTTTGAAAATTATTTCATTTTGCAAAACAAATTTGACAGTATACGTCGTGCCAAAAAATCTAGTTATTGGAGACACTTCGTTAATGGCTTGTCAAGAGAAACATCAATGAGTACTCTTTGGAACACAGCCAGAAGAATGAGGAATCGAAACGTGACTAATGAAAGCGAAGATTTTTCGAATCGTTGGATATTTAATTTTGCCAAGAAAATTTGTCCCGATTCTGCTCCTGCGCAGAAAATCACTCGCGATGCTCCCACAAGTAACGATTTCATAGATTCGCCTTTGACAATGATGGAATTCTCAATTGCACTCCTCTCATGCAACAATAATGCTCCGGGACTAGACAGAATTAAATTCAACTTGGTGAAGAATCTGCCTGACCTAGCAAAAAGACGCTTGTTGAATTTATTCAATAAGCTTCTTGAACAGAACATTGTCCCGCACGACTGGAGACAAGTGAGAGTTATCGCTATTCCAAAACCGGGAAAACCAGCCTCCGATCATAACTCGTATCGACCGATTGCAATGTTATCCTGCATCAGGAAATTGTTGGAAAAAATTATCCTACGACGTCTCGACAATTGGGTTGAGGCGAACGGCTTGCTATCAGATACCCAGTTTGGTTTTCGGAGGGGAAAGGGAACGAATGATTGTCTGGCGCTACTTTCGTCAGAAATCCAACTAGCTTACGCAAAAAAAGAACAAATGGCGTCTGTGTTCTTAGACATAAAAGGAGCATTCGACTCTGTTTCCATTGATGTTCTCTCAGAGAAACTACATCAATGTGGTCTTTCACCAATATTAAATAATTATTTATACAACTTATTGTCAGAAAAGCACATGCATTTTTCATATGGCGATTTGGCAACATTCAGAATAAGTTACATGGGCCTCCCACAAGGTTCTTGTTTAAGCCCCCTTCTCTACAATTTTTACGTGAATGATATTGATAATTGTATTGTTAGCCCATGCACTCTAAGGCAACTTGCAGATGATGGCGTGGTTTCTGTTACAGGACCAAAAGCCTTAAATTTACAACAACCACTGCAAGATAGTTTGGATAATTTATCAAGTTGGGCTTTGAAGTTAGGCATCGATTTCTCTACGGAGAAAACAGAGTTGGTTGTTTTTTCAAGGAAGCGTGATCCAGCTCAGCTTCAGCTTCAGTTGGTTGGTAGAACGATAGCCCAAGTCCTGACTTTTAAATACCTTGGAATTTGGTTCGATTCTAAAGGCACATGGGGAGGCCACATTAGGTATCTAATAACGAAATGCCAACAAAGGATAAATTTTCTGCGAACAATAACTGGATCATGGTGGGGTTCTCATCCAAGTGACATGATAAGATTGTATCAAACAACAATACTTTCAGTAATGGAATATGGGTGCATCTGTTTCCGTTCAGCTGCGAACACTCACATTATTAAACTGGAACGGATACAGTATCGCTGTTTACGAATTGCCTTAGGTTGCATGCAGTCGACCCATACGATGAGTCTTGAAGTACTAGCGGGAGTTCTTCCTTTAAAAGACCGATTCTGGGATCTCTCTTCTCGTTTACTTATTCGATGTGAGGTTATGAACCCACTGGTAATTGAAAATTTTGAAAGACTTGTCGAGCTTCAACCCCAAACCAGATTCATGACAGTGTATTTCAATCACATGTCACAAGAAATAACGCCTGCTAAGTATGTTCCCACATACGTCAATATACTAGATATTCCTGAATCCACTTTATTCTTCGACACGTCCATGCAAGCAGAGATTCTTGGAATTCCGGATCATCTACGCTCGCGGGAGATCCCTAAAATATTCACAAGTAAATATCAACACATAGACTGCCTTAAAATGTTTTACACTGATGGGTCACGAATCAGTGAGGCCACTGGTTTCGGTATTTTCAACAATAATTTTTCAATTTCTCTCAAACTTGCAGAACCCGCCTCTGTTTATATAGCGGAACTAGCAGCAGTTCACTATAGTTTGCAAATAATTAATACTTTACCCCCGAACCATTACTTTATCCTCACTGATAGTCTCAGCACAATTGCAGCTCTACGCTCAAAGAGGATTGATAATCACGATCCATTCTTTTTGGGGAAGATACGAGAATCTCTGAGTAACCTGACAAGAAAATGTTATAAATTTACCCTAGTGTGGCTCCCCGCCCATTGCTCTATTGCGGGCAATGAGAAAGCTGATAATTTAGCCAAGATTGGTGCACTAGATGGTGAAATATATGAAAGACCCATCGCTTACAATGAATTTTATAGCGCTTCTCGACAGAGGACACTTGCTAGTTGGCAAACATCTTGGGACAATGGAGATATGGGACGATGGCTACACTCAATTACCCCTAAAGTATCAACGAAGGCATGGTTCAAAGGATTGGATGTAAGTCGGGACTTCATCCGTGTGATGTCTAGGCTCATGTCCAATCATTATACTTTAGATGCGCATCTCCGTCGTATTGGGCTCGCTGAGGGTAATCATTGTGCTTGTGGAGAAGGTTACCATGACATTGAGCATGTTGTTTGGTCCTGCACTGAATATCGTGAAGCCAGATCACAATTAGTAGATTCTTTACAAGTCCGAGGAAGACCAATCCATGTTCCTGTTAGAGACATCCTGGCGTATCGCGATCTTCTATACATGGAACTTATCTATCATTTTCTAAAAACAGCGTCTGTCAAAATTTAATTAAATTCATCTCCTCATACTCTCATCCAAGGCTAATCATTCACCAATTAAAGTGTCCTAGAATATTTAGTTTTTAAATTTAGACAATAACAGAAAAAAAAGTAAATAAATACACCCGAAAATACTAGATCAGTATGAAATACAACAATGTAAGGAAACAAGCAAACAATAAAGTGATTTCAGTGTTAGTTTTAGACAAAGTACTAGTATAGTTAAAATTAGTCTTAAGGATTTTTGTAACGTGCTATGTAAAAAAAGAAACTGGCGTAAAAAGCTATTGCAAATGCCGTGTCAAATAAACGTATGAAAAAAAAAAAAAAAAAAAAACACACCAATATAGCAAATCAACCGTTGGAACACCGTCGATGAGAACCGATTTCCTCAGTGAGAAGTTGACATGTAATTCACCTCTCACGTTGCTGTTGATTCCTCACCAGTCCTCACAGTGTCCGGCGATGTTCACTTCATGCATATAAAGCCAAACTCGTTGACTAAAGCCGCAGAAAAGCTTTCAAAATACTCAAGTGGCTACCAAAGCTTGCCTGTTCTCTCACTTGGTATCTAAAGAGATTTTATTTCCTCTCTCCCAAATGCTGTTGATGGAGGTAAAATAAAAGAAAGCTTCTGCACTCTGGCAAAATGATGTAGCTTCGGCGTCACCACGAGGCTTCTTTGTTCTTTTATACAAAGAAATTCACTTTTACCAAGCACTTTGTTAAACATGCGGCATCGAAACTTCACTTTTGCTGCTTTTAGGCTGTAATGCCAAAGATACCGATTTTTACACGATAAAAAATACTTGGGATAAAACTTTTCACGATGTATTAAACTTTTCTTAAACGTTTTCACCCTCGTCGCCAATTAATATGATCTAGAAACCAGGGATTGTGATCAAATAATAAAGTGACTTGACTCGTCCGTAGACTCTAAAAGAATGAAACTCTATTCCACATGTCCACTGTTACAGCCTTTACATTGGTGTTCTCTCTGAGAGCCAAATCAATGTTGTCGCAGGGGTGTGTGATACTATCTATGTACAATTATTATAGCTATTTGAAAAGGCCTTAGCCACTACAGTGACATTTTGAAAAAATCACCTTATTTTTACATTCGTCACCGTATATGTTGAAATTCGGATTTGCTGCGTGTTCATACTCATCGCCCTGTAATTCTGGAACCAGAACTCGGATCAATTAGAAATTCAATAGCAGACAATTGAAATGCTATACCATTCATTTTACGACCAATTTTGTAAAAATCGGTTAAGAATTCACTGAGAAATAGTTATAACATTAACTTAGGAACTTGGTAAGTTTACCGGGGGCCTCAAGTAGAGATGCACCGAAAATTCGGTCGACCGAATATTCGGGCCGAATACCAGCCAATTTTTATTTAAGCCGAATGTACGGTACGCCGAATAATAAAAACCGACTTTCGACCGAATATGATAAGTAATAGTCTAATATTCATGATATATTTAAAAGAAACAAAATAAAAGAAAATACATATATACAAAATACTAGAGATGCACCGAATATTCGGTCGACCGAATATTCGGGCCAAATATCAGCCGATTTTGATTTAAGCCGAATATAAGGTACGCCGAATAATTAAACATTAAATATTCGGTATTCGGCTGAAAGCCGAATAGTACTATTCGGTGCATCTCTAGTCTCAAGTGCCATCATAGGTGGCCAATGTGGAGCTCCGGAACCAAAAGTCCGATCAATAAAAAAATTCAATAGCGACCTATGGGAAGGTTGTACCTTTCATTTGAGACTAAGTTTGTGCACATCGGTCAGGCCATCTCTGAGAAAAATCGGTGAGATTGTTTGACACATACATACATACACACACAGACACACACATACAGACTTTCCGATCTCGACGAACTGAGTCGAATGGTATAAGAGATTAGGCCCTGCGGGCCTCGGTTAAAAAGTTGAAATTCAGACCGACTGCATTAGCTTTCTACATGAGAAAGGCAAAAAACAATTAAAAATATTTTCAAACAACTTTTCGTGTTCTAAAGCAGGTAAAATCTCCTAGAACACAATTAGCTGTATAGCAGGGTTGTACGTCATTTCCCGGTATACCATTCCCCGGAATACCACTTCCCGGAATGTACCATATCCCGCAATATCGTTTCCCGAAATGTATTTCCCGGAAAACCATTTCCCGGAATGTATTATTTCCCGGAAAACTATTTCCCGGAATGTATTATTTCCCGGAAAAACCATATCGCGGAATACCATTTCCCGGAAAATAAAAACAACTCGTACCTCACCGACCAAACTTATTCTTAGAAGACCTGCTATGCAGCTAATTGTGTTTTAGGAGATTTTATCTACTTCAGAACATGAAAAGTTGTTTGAAAATATGTTCAAATTTTTTTTTATCTTGAGTGGTTATTGTGGTAAAAAAACAAGATAGCGACAAGATTGCAAAACTGTCATTCTAAAGATTTAATCTTTTCGATTCCGCGATGTTAGGAAAATTTATTTAAATTGATCATTATATGAACATTTACGAACGACTTGTGGTTTTGAATCAATGAATTAAATGGGTACCAAAATAGTAACAAATACTTTCCAGTTTTCCCACCGTAGGTAGTGAAGGGGTGAATAAATTTCATAACTTCATTCCTGACTAACAGGCCCTATATTTTGCCTCATATTTGTTCCAAATTTTGCGGATTCAGTTAAAATGGTATATTTTAAATTCTTTTACTATTTCGAATCGATTCCTTCGCGTGGTAATCTTCGGTGAAAAGCATAATACACCACTGTAGAATTTTTAAGATTTGGAAATTTTGTTATTGAAATAAAATGATATAATAGAAAATGGAAGGCGAATAGAATCCCTAATTGTATATATTATTAATTCTGTCCTATCGTTTTTAGGTAAACTCCAAGCGTACTAAAAACTTCAAACGCGTTTTTTCAAATCCACTTCAAACCACGAGCTTTGAAATGTTCACAGCATATTCTAAATTATTTTCTCCAGCGACGTACGAAGGATTTTAGTTAATAAATGATGTCTGTATCGATTTTCTTGGCCATTTTCAGCAAATTTAAGACTAAGAGAAACGAAAGCAATGAAATTGAAAGACGGGTAGATATTCTATAAATGAAGAGGTGCTGATTTTAATGATATTTTCAGCGTTTCGCGTAAAATTAAAATAGCGAAAAATCCTACGTAAGTCATTTGCTATCGTTCTAAGGAATAAGAAAAAAAACTAGTTTTTGACACTAGGCCAAACATTACAGGAGATAGTGTAAATTCGTAACGATCAATTTAGAACGCCTAAAAATGCGGCCATCTTTGAAATTGAAAAGGCAATGTTTTCCACACCAACATTTTCCAACATTTTCATGATAACCAATCACAGTACTCTAAAAATGCCCTGAATACGTTGATTGATTTTCACGAAGATTACCTAACAGGTAATGAAAAAATAAAAACATTTCCTAAAATTTAGTCATAAATATTCCTGGAACCTTTGAAATTTTATAGATTGTGAATGTATTTGTCTGAGATGCCGCCTTCTTATAAATATGCATTTTTCTTTGGAATTTTGTGTAGAATGTTATTTTAATCTATATGAAGTTTCTCTGAAAATACTCTTGGACTTTCATTGATTTTTATCCTCACTAATATTTGTTTACAGTAACAGTGCATTGAAAACGCTTTCAGTTATTTTAAATGTCACTTCGTATTAAAAAATTCTTTGTGAATTAGCCTTCTTTGGAACAATAATAAATCAATGGAAATAATTTCAGAACTTCATTGATTCAAATACAATAACTACAATGAAATCGATTTGCCTTCTTTAAAATTTTCGTAGGATATTATTGAAAGGCTATTAATTTTAAATTAAATTACGACCTGCTTTGATATCGCCTTCTTTTTAGCATAAGCTATTTACTGGACCTTCGATTGATTGATAATGATTTCAAATAAAATTACATATGCATGAGAATTAGTTTTTCAAATTCATTAACATGATTATAGTTCTAAATGCAAATGTTCTTAAAGTACTTCAGATTTCAATAGTATAACAAATTGCCGAGAAAAAATACGTTAAAGTACGGGATATGGTACATTCCGGAAAATGGTACATTCCGGGAAATGGGACGTTCCGGGAAATGATATTCCGCGAAATTGTACATTCCGGGAAATGATTTTCCGGGAAATGGTATTCCGGGAAACGACATACAATCGCATAGCAGGTCTTCTAAAAATAATTTTGGTGGGCTAGGTACGAGTTTTTTTATTTTCCGGGAAATGGTATTCCGGGAAATGATACATTCCAGGAAATAGTTTTCCGGGAAATGACACATTCCGGGAAAGGATATTCCGGGATATGGTACATTCCGAGAAATAGTTTTCCGGGAAGTGGTATTCCGGGGAATGGTATTCAGGGAAATGACGTACAACCGTATGTGCGGACTTACTAATAAAATGTGCACCTGCACATCGATTTCTTGAAGATGATTAAACCTAGTTTTACGAACTTAGTCTCAAATGAAGCTATGTTAATCCGACTTTCTGTTCCGGTGTTATGGAAAAATAAGTGAGAACACACAGAAAATACTTATATAAAACTATATTACAGAGACTTGAAAGGTGAAAATGTTAGAACATGTGCTAAATTGCTTGCATTTGTAAATTTAAGTAACTTGTTGCCTATTTCTGGAGATAGCTGAACCGATTAATACAAACTAAGATTCAAATAAAAGGTATGATATTCCCATCGGCTGCAATTGAATTTCATTTTGATCCGACGTCTAGTTCTGGAGTTACGAGTTGAAGAACACGGTTACATTGAAAATCTTGTTAAAATTTGTCCACATCGGTTTCTCGATGAATTAAATGAAAGATACAACGCTTCCAACTTTTATTTCACGAATTCCAGGGCGATGAGTGCGATTACGCATAAACTTCCGATATCAACGGATACTGCGATGAATGTATCAAGGTGAAGTTTTTTTTTTAAATGTGACCACAACTGCTTGGATTTTAAGTTCTAGGTCCCTAACAGTCATTCAAAGTAGCTTTGGCTAAATAACAATTACATTGGTTTATCGGCTTGACCGATTAAACCAAACTTAGTCTCTTAGAAAGCTTTTATAGCCCCATGACCTGCCATTGAATTTCATTCCGATAAGCTTACTTACGGTTTTGGAGCTCCGGATTGTGGCGGTCGCATAGAAAATTCCGATTCAAACGGATACCGCGATGAATGCACAAAGGTAAAAATTTCGCTAGAAACAACTTGCATTTGTAATTCTAGGTCGCTGGCGACCAACCGCAGTCTCGTTGACCACATTGACCATCATAGAAAGTTCCGAAAGTGCCACTGAAAAGTGGCCACCTATCAAAATTAACAAATTCATATCAGTTTGTCGGAGATAGTTGGTCCGATTTTCACATACTTAGTCCCAAATGAAAGGTATATTATTATTATTATTCTCATAGACGTCTAAAACGAATTGGTTATATGATTCTGCAAATATAGACTGAACCGTCCGATGACATATGAATTTCCCATATAAGCCGGAACTAAATGGTTTTCAATGGAATGATTCCATGAAATTTCAGAAATCAAATTCGTATTTTCAATGTCAAATATCTCTAAAATGCATAAAACTTCGAGATTCTATATTATCTCGATATTTTTTTGACAAATATCGAATTTTTGACCGATTTGGTGTTTTTTTAAACCTTTTGGACATAAAATATTTGTCCTGCACATGGTGCGAACATTAGCCTTCTTCTCCCATCTACTGATCAAGGCAACCAAACTATGTCTCAAACCGCCGATTGCTGGTTATGATGGTTCAAGTTTTCGACTTCTTTTTGCTTGTATATAGTTGTCATGTCATGTATAATAAAAATGTACTATACTGCCCATAATCGCAAGTCAGTCCCATGTTCTGTGGGATTCCCTATCTACATGGGACTGGCTTGCGATTATAGGCAGTATATACATTAGACAATTTATAATGAACATAACCATCCATGAAATCCTAGTGTTCATAATTGAGAAAGGCACAATTGCACCGCTAGGTGGATTAAAACAGGTTTTTTTAGAAGGACGGGTAAAGCGAATTGATCGAAACTTTTATACAATATACCACATCATTTCAATAACATTCTGTAAATTTTTTCATGCAAAAATATCAACTAGCGATTCAGTCACGAAGCTTTTTGTGGAACGTCTCTGGAAAAACACGATTTGTGGTGTTATCTGCCATTCAAAAACTACTTGACCAATTTATTTCAAATATTGCATATACATTCTACGTAAAAAATACCTTACCCCTGCGAGTTTTTGGAATAATTTTTCAATTAAGGGGATTTTTACTCATAAAATGGCGAATTTTTTCTTGAAAAACAGCGATACCGTTATTTTAGTAGTAAAAAAACCCCTTAATTGAAAAATTATCTCAGCGTAGGGGTTAGGTTTTTTACATAGAATGTGTATGCAAAGTTTGAAATAAATCGGTCAAGTAGTTTTTGAATGGCAGTTAACACCGCAAATCGCAAATCCAGAGACGTTTCACCAAGTCGCTTGTAGATATTTTTGTATTGTATTGTATATTGTCTTCGACTAAAAATATTACATCACACAGACTACTATAACTATAATCTAACTATAAACTAACTATTTGTAATTTGAATGATTCTTTGCTTATACTAAAATCAAAGAGATGATAAACATTGTTGAAAAGCTGGCAGCAAACATCTAGCGGATTATTTTGGCCGCATAGCGTGCGATGTGTTGAGCGCCGGAAAAAATCATTTCTCCGGAAAGACCTTCCCGGAACGTTGAAATTAAACTTTGCTAGCAGCGCAGTGGAATCTATGTTGTCAGTAAGCAAGTCGAAGATGAAGAGTCGTTGCAGAAAAATTCGCCTATTTCGCAGCGTGGGGAGATTGATGAGAGCGCAGCGATCTTCGTATGGAGGTAGCAGTAATCGATTTTGCCAGGGCAGCCGACGAAGGGCAAACCTGATGACATTCGTCTGTACCCGTTCGAGACGATTAATGTGGACGATGTGATGCGGGGCCCAAATGGTATCTCCGTATTCCAGAACACTGCGTACCAGTGCGATGTATAGAGATTTAAGACAGTAAACATCATTGAGATCACGAGTGTTGCGCTTTATGAGTCCGAGTACAGCATAGAATTTAGCTATGACAGAAGATACATGTGCGGTGAACCGTAGTTTACAGTCGAGAGTGATACCTAGATCTTTGACTGATGCGACTCGTTCTACAGGAGCAGAACACATCAGGTATTCGAAAATAATGGGCGATCGAACTCGTGCGAAAGTAATTATGCTGCATTTCTGAATGTTCACACTCATGCCGGTTCTGTCACACCAATCCATAACCCTTTCGAGGTCCATTTGCAATGCGCAACAGTCCACCCTAGTTGTTATAACACGATACATTTTCAAATCATCTGCAAACATTAGGGTTGTGGTACCGGTAATACCGGTATCGAAAATCCCGGAAATAACGACCCATTTTTGGTACCGTAATACAGGTACTGAAAGTCAGTACCGGTATTTTCGGTACTAAACAATTTTTTATGACAAATATGTTAACTCTGTTTCAAAATATCGGTCTGCAAGATAACGTTTAATTATATTAGTTTGCCTTCTAGATATATCGTTGTTATCTCAACCTTTGTGTGGGAACGAGGTGGGGCCATCATCATAATAATTCTAGCAGTTAAAGTTTTATTAGCGACATTCTGATTGGTTTCCATTATTCACTGGGTGGCGCGTAATAAGAATATGGTCTAAGTCATGTCTGTATTTGGTATGCTCTTAAACCTTTATCTATGCATAATAGAACGAACAGCGATTTAGTAGCTAACAGTTTTAGACTTGGTGAACTGCTGCAAATGGGGCGATTTGTAATTATTGGTGATCGGAAAATTCAGCAAAACTCCATAGTTTACAGGAATGCAAAGAGCCTGGATATGCGTTAGAGAATAGTAGGCAAACGACATAAAGTTCGAAACCAATTTTCAGAAAAGCAAGAGAGGAAATGCGATTAACCTGCTCCGATTTACTGCCATTCTCGCTTTGATTTACTGTTGTTAATAGGGTTTCATACAATTACCATCTGTTCAAGTCGACGAAAGTCGCACCACTTAGCAGTTATTGATTTCAAAGTGGCCTAGATTTCGAAATAAAAGAAGGTGCCCTATACGAAAAATATCTTCTGTGAAATGAGTCTTGCCATTCCGAAGCAATTAAAAACAATAAACATGTTTTTTGATCAGCAAAAATCAATCATCTGAGAATAAGATCATCAGTTTGAGCATTCAATTTCAGTTTGAAGCTTTTTTCGAATTTTTTAAAACAATATTCGAGTACCGGTACTTTACCGGTACTACCGGTACTGAGGGCTTCAGTACCGTAGTACCGGTTCTCGCCAAAAAAGGGTCGGTACTGCGAACCCTAGCAAACATGACTTGAGATGACGACAATTCACTGCAGAGGTCGTTCACGAAAAGTACAAAAAGAAGAGGTCCAAGATGACTTCCTTGAGGAACGCCCGATGTAATATGGAATGGATCTGAGAGTGTAGTTCCAAGTCGCACAGAAGCACTGCGATTTGAAAGGTACGATGAGATCCAATTTGTCAGCCAGTCCGGAAATCCATTGCGCCTTAGTTTTTCTACAGGAACGCAATCGAAAGCTTTCAAAAAATCAACATACACCGCATCGATCTGTTGTTTTTCCATCTTGTCAATCAGCGACGACACATAGCTCATCAGGTTAGTAGTTGTTGAGCGTTTTCTCACAAAACCATGCTGATCGGAACTGATGATGTGTTTTACGGCGGGATAGATAACATCTAACAACATGCTCTCGAAGATTTTCGGGAGGCAGCTTAGAATAGAAATCCCTCTGTAATTTGTGACATCGTGTACATTACCGGTTTTGTGGATAGGGCTAATCACAGCCTCTTTCCACTTAGTAGGAAAACTATTTTCAGCGAGGGAACGATTGAAAAGTATAGATGCCGATAGAGCAAGCGATGAAGAGCATTCCTTGATAAGCGATGGTTTAAGTCCGTCCGACCCCGGTCCTTTCGAACTATCAATACCGCGTAGCTTGATATATACCTCTTGTTCGGAGAATGATGTTGCAGGCAAATTCAACGTGAACATCGGCAAATTACTCAAGTATGATTCAGACAAAGGTGGTGAGTTATACTTAGCACGTTTTGAAAGAATGACGAGAATAGATTTGCTGATTCTGCAGGTGTCGTAGATGTCCTGTCTCGATAATAGACGCTTGTAGGGATTCCTCCGGAGGACGTTTTGTTCCGCAGGTAAGACCAAAATTGCTTAGCGTCATCCTTCATGCTGCACTCAATTCGGGAGACATACGAGCAAAAGTGCGTTCATAAGTTTAAATTCGCGTTCCAAATCCCGCACGAACAATTTGTCGGCTTCGCTTCTTGTTCTGAAGAAACGTTTTCGAGCTTTTCTCAGTCTATTCCGAAGATTCCGTAGCTCTCTAGTCCACCAAGGTCGTTTGTTATTCGGGCGGTGCATACTTTTCCTCCTAGGCACAAGTTGTTGGAAAATTGAATCTAGTTCGCGATAAAAACTGTTCACAGATTCATCCAAATCCAAATTCCATTTTTGCATAAAAAAAATTACAGAACGTTATTGAAATGATGTAGTGTATTGTACAAAATTTCGATTAATTCGCTTTACCCATCTTTCTTAAAAAAAATTGACAAAGAACTGATTTTTTTACGGTGAAACCCTTATCCCCCCTTAGGGCGAAAATATGTGGAAGCCACGTTGCTAGGCACCGACTCGCTTGTTTACATTAGGAAAAACTGAATTCTGAATTTAAAAAAGTGCAATGAAAACGAGAAGTGTTTCGAAAAGAAACCCCAAGTGAAGAGGGGTGGTATTTTTGCACAAAATATGAGCTACAGATGGCATTCCGTCAAAAACTCGGATTGATTGTGGAAAATATTCTAGCTTCCTTAAGTAGCAGTTTCGTGGCACACCAGCAAGGTTAGTGTGTTGAAAAACGTATTTTTTATATTTGCTCATGTCAGATACATGGTTAGGCAGGGGAGAGGGGTGTGTGTGGCGTAGGAGCTATGTTGTAACTCGCATGTATAATGTTCTTAACATGGAATATATCGAAACACTGATTATTTTGAAGGATGAAGATTTGTCCAGAAAGTCAAGAGCTTCTGGATGGTGGTAATAATAACTCGGAATTGTCCCACCAGGCGGCGCTAGTGCAAATGCAATTGTACAACTAATGTCAAAATCTTTCTTTATCTCAATAACGAGAATGTTTAGAGGGATACTGTCTTTAGTAAAGTTGCTCGAGAAATCAAAGACTACCAGATGGTGATGGATTAGTTTGGGATACTCTCGCTATAAGGCGCTGGTAAGCGTACCACCTTACAGTACATTATAGAATATGATACATCTCAGAAGCCTAATAACATAGAAAGATGGTGTTCTCGGCAATGTTCTAGAAGAGATCAAGGGCTACGCGATTACGGGCATATCAAAAATAATAAATAGACCCGCAGGCGGCGCTAGCAAGCATGTACTATTTTTCAAATTCTATATCTCGGATAATGATAATTTGGAAGTATGGTGTCTTCGGCAATATTTATCAGTGTTGAGTGTTGCCCGAAGGCGAATAGATAATTTCAGAATTCAGTCACTAGGCGGCACTAGGGAGAATACAACTTTCAGTACATGTAGGTGATGTTTTGTCACGAAAGTTTAATAATTTAGGAAAATGATGTTTTTTGTAAAATTTCTGAGGACGGCAAGGGCTGTTTGATAATGTAATGATTAAATTGCATATCACCCGCTAAGCGGCGCTAGTGAGCATACGCCTTTTTATTTCAGTATCTACAATTGACGGTAATTTAGAAAGGGGATGTCTTCAGCAAAGTTGTTCGAGATGTCAACGACTGCCCGATGGTGACAGATTAGTTTGGGATACTCTCATTATGCGGCACTAAACCTATTAATTTTTATCTGCCAACAACTTACCCTTCAATATAAAACTCACTCCCATGAAGTTGAAAAATTTTCTATTTTGATTCATCGACGGACCCTCATGTGCATTGAGAATGTTCAAAACTATTGATTTAGATCTGCCAACAACCTGCCGTTCAATATAAAACTCACTATCATAAATTCAATTTTTTTTTTCGTTTTGGTGCATTGACGGACCCCATGTGCGTTGAAAATGTCCAAAATTATTGATAATTGCCAACAACTTGTCTTTCAATATAAAAATCATTCCCAAAAAGTCGAAAAAATTTTCATTTTGACGCATTGGCGGACCCATATGTCCGTTGAAAATATCCAAAACTATTGGTTTTCACCTGCCAACAACTTGCCGTGCAATATGAAATTCATTCACAAAATGTTGAAATTTTGTGCATGTGCATTGAAAATGTCCAAAATAGTTGGTTTTCATCGGCCAACAAATTGTCCTCCAAAATAAAACTTATTACCATATTCTAGAAAAAATTGTAGAAAATCTTTCTAAATTATCATTTTTTGAGATATATTGCAATCTGCCATATACTGAAAGTTTGTATGCTCACTAGCGCCGCATAATGAGAGTATCCCAAAATAATCCGCGTAGTAGGAGACCCGACTGTAAAACATTTGTTTCAATTGTGTGAACTTCGCCGGCGACAAGTTTTTTGCTTACGCTCTATCAAGTCACCATTTGCCGATTTTACTGTGTACTGGTCATATAACATAACATCTGGGAGAATTCCTTGAGGATCAGCTGGCGTGTCCGTCTGGATTGGTGTTGGAGAACTGGGTAGATCCAATCCTCAGGTTGTAGTTGCATTAGCCGTCGATCAATCGCTACGAAGACGTTCCGTTGGTATACCCAGATAGTTTTGTTTTCGCTACATTGAAGAAGGTGATGCTCGATGCTATCCGTTTGATCAGGACAAATACTGCAATCGGCGTCGGCTCGTCTATTCATTTTGTAGAGTAGCTCGTTGGTAATTATCTTGCGATGAACAACTGAATAACACGCAGATTGTTGGGTGGATTAAATAAGAGGCTTTTCAGCAACACCCTAAGGAATGTATTCCAAACGGTATCAGCTAAAAGCTGATGTAATTTATTAATATTATGCTTAGAGTAATATTCAAGGTTACTTACATCGGTCAATTATTGTATCTCGTTAATTCCCAACAATTACGGCTAGATTACAGGGCAATACGCAAGTCACGTATCACCTAACCTCAATCGTGCACAATTCGAACGGTTGAGTGCGTTTCTTGGCCTTCCGGCACCTGTTTAGGTTTTAATTCAGAAATTGTACTCATGTAAATTCGTGCTGCCATAGGATCTACTTACGGAAATAAATGTTTGCTTATATCGTCACGAATTCAACGTTCTATTTACTTAACCTTCCAACAATTTCTATCTATTCTTTTTTCTTATACCTTTCTCTCATCTCTACGTGACGTCTATCTTTTTCTATCCTACCATTTCAAACGATCCTTTTTTTTCCTTTTTCTATCCTTCCATTTCAAACGGTCCTTCTTCCCTTTTCCTATCCTTCCATTTCAAATGGTCCTCACTACATCAAAATTGTCCACCGACAGGTGGTCGACCGTGGAGTTGGAACGGGTCAGCGGGACATACCGTAACACTCCCCGACCCGTAAGGCTGGTTAGCTATCTCCGGTTCAGCTTTACCTTCTGCTGTTCCCGGCTGAAGCCCCACCTTTTCTATGCCGATCCGCGCCAGCTTTGCTACAGGTCGATGCACCATTCCGTCGGGAGTCTGCACCACGGCATCGCGAACTCGCCCATCTCGGCCCACCACGACCTTGGCTACACGTCCTCGAATCCATCCGTTGCGTATCTTCTCCTCCACGATGATCACCGAATCTTCTACCTCGATCGGTTTCGTCTCCTCAAACCACTTGGTACGACGTGCGATGGTAGGAAGATATTCCCGCACCCACCGGCGCCAAAACTGATCTACCATTGTACGGCATAGATTCCAGTCGTTCCTGCAGGCTTGTCTTGGATCCGTAAGCGTCTTCGGAGTCTGCGTTACGCCGCTCGAGCTCATTAGAAGAAAGTGGTTCGGTGTTAGAGCCTCCTGTTGCGCCGTCTCCAGAGGAATATATGTTAGCGGTCTCGAATTGACCACACTCTCAGCTTCCACTAGCAACGTTGCCAGCGTTTCTTCGTTCGGTGTTCGAGAAGGCGCCACCCATGTGAGGTGATCCAGGTGGGTTAAACACCCATTTCGTGTTCGCGTTGGTGAACGTTTCGGCAAGCTGGCGCTCGATTTTGCCCATCTCCTGCTTAAGTTCGTTACTCGATCCCACGAAATTTGTGCCCCTGTCGCTGCGGATCTCCACAGGTGCTCCTCTGCGTCCGATGAAACGCCTGATCGCCATCTTGCAAGATTCCGTTGAAAGTGTGTGAGCGACTTCGAGATGGATTGCTCGTGTGGCCATACACGTGAACAGAGCTACCCATCGTTTTGCAATACTTCGGTTCACCCGCACGCCGATCGGCCCGAAATAGTCGACGCCTACGTAGGAAAATGGACGTACGTACGCCTGCAACCTGGCCGCCGGGAGTGGAGCCATTCGGGGTGTCGTCAGACTTGGCTTCTTGACTTTACACAAGGCTCACTCTGTAGCCACCTTACGCACGAACGGGCGCAGCTGCGATATGTGGAAACGCTGTCTCACTTCGTTCAGGACAGTCTCGCCATTGGCGTGAAGAAATCGTTGGTGGTACCATTCAACCAGCAGTCTAGTCACTGGATGGGCTTTCGGCAATATTACTGGAAACTTAGAGTCAAACGCGGCGACGGTCGCAGCAGATATCCTTCCATCAGAACGAATAACACCTGCTTCGTCTAAGTACGGAGACAGTTTGTATATTTTGCTGGTTTTCTCCAGCCGCGCCCGTTGTCCTGGCTGCTTGTCTAGCATTACTGACAAAGTCGCCACCTCGTCCGGATACTGCTCACACTGCACCCAACGAAAGATTGTGGTTTCGGCTGTTGCTAATTCCTCTTGAGTGAGTGGTCCGTCCAGTCGAGTCTCTCGTTTTACCGTTCGCTGTAGATTTTGTACGTAGCGATGAACATGTGCTACCGATCGATACAAATGCGTCAGTTTCGAGAATCGCTCCCACCTCACAAGTTGTGGCGGTACGATAACCTCCTTGTGCACCAAACACGACCTCAGCTCTTCATCGGTCGTCGCGCCGACTGAATCTGCATCTACGGTCCATTGATCTTCTGGCAAATATAAATCGTTGTCACCACGGAACCAACGGCCGCCTGAGGACAAACACGGCCCTTTTCCCTACTTTGTCGCATCGTCGGCGACGTTCTTTCTCGATGATATCCAACGCCATTGCTTCGCCTCCGACTTGGACAAAATCTTACCTACTCGGCAAGCTACGAACTGGCGATATCTTCGATGATCTGAATTTATCCAAGCCAGCACCGTCTTAGAGTCACACCATAACACTGTCTTCTCGACTACGAGCGAGTGCCCAGTGAGAATGGTCTTCATCAAGCGTACTCCGATTACCGCTGCCATCAACTCCAACCGTGGGATAGAGTGTGCCTTCAGTGGAGCCACCTTGGATTTCCCACCAACTAACGCAACAGAAATCCCAGCCGGAAATACCGCCCGAAAGTAAGCGACACACGCATAAGCTTCCTCGCTAGCATCCACGTAGATATGCAGTTGCAGCGACAAGATATCTTTCACCGAACGTTGCGGAAAGTAGCAACGCGGAATGCTAATCTGGTCTAGATGTTTGAACAAACTCGTCCACCGCATCCACTTCCCAAGTAACTCCTCCGGAATTAGTTGATCCCATGTCGTCTTCGCCCTCCACAGCTCCTGGATTAGTACCTTGCCGTGTATGAGGAAAAAACACAACAGTCCTGCCGGATCGAATGGGCTCATCACTACTCGCAGTGCCTGGCGCTTAGTTGGATGCTCCGCACCCGCCGCTAGCGTCGTTGTAAACGTGAAGACATCGTCGACCGGCTTCCAGTACATCCCGAGCACGCGTTCGGTTGAACTGTTCTTGTCCAGCTGGAGACACTTTTCTGTGACTGGGCCTCTCTCCCCGCCCCGTGCGAGAACCTCGGTGGAATTTGAAAGCCAGTTCCGCAGATGGAATCCGCCGAGAGAGTGGACCAGTTTGACTTCATGTGCCAGCTTCACCGCTTCGTCAACGTCGTCAGCGCTGTCCAAGTAGTCATCCACGTAGTGCTTCCGGATAATTGCGTCGGCTGCAACTGGATACTGTCTTGAATGCTCCTTAGCGTTCAAATTCTTCACGAATTGTGCCAAACACGGTGAACACGTTGCACCAAACGTTGCGACGTCCATCAAATACACATCTGGGGCTTGTGTAGGATCATCTCGCCAAAGCAGTCGTTGCGCATGTCGATCTTCTCGTCGAATCCGAATCTGGTGAAACATCTCCTTCAGATCCGCGCACAGAGCGACCCGTTTCTCCCGGAATCCGTATAGAACATTGAGCAACGTATTTAGCAGATCCGGCCCTTTCAACAGCATCGTGTTGAGTGCGACTCCATCCACTTTGGCCGCTGCATCGCAGAAGATACGAACCTTGGACGGCTTCCTGGGATTGATGACCACTCCTAAAGGTAAGTACCACGTACGCCGTGGATCTGAATCATCGAGCTCCTTCCGGGTCGCTTTGTGTATGTACCCTTTCGCTTGATACTCAGAAAGCTGTCTCCTCACACTTTCGCCGATGAGTAAATCCCTCTGCATACGCCTTTCCAAACACTGCAGTCGTCGAACCGCCATCTGGTAGCTGTCCGGGAACTCGAAGCTATCGTACTTCCAGAGAAGCCCAGTTTCGAATCGCTGTCCGACCCGCTTAGTAGTTTCCATCAGGATCCGATTTGCTCGTTGAGTTTCCGCGGACTCAGGATGGGCGACTTCCATTATACCCAGACTCGACTGAGAAAAACTTCTCCACGAGCTCATGTAGGGTCTGCTCGGCCTCCTGGCACTCGCATATGTGGAAACTATGAACGATATCCCCTGACTTGTCCTGGTTGGATCCGTAAACCGTCCATCCCAAACGTGATTTTGCTGCTATCGGCTCTCCCGGTCGGCCATCTCGTAGCTTGAGTGTCGATGTAACGTGAGCGTTGTCGTTTCCGATGAGGATGCGCGGTACCGCTTGATCGTAATCATCGATCGGTAGGCCCTTTAGGTACGGAAAGGTTTCTGCGAGTTCCGCGTATCGCAAGGATTGTCGTGGTAAGTCCAGCTTGCTTACGGTGCGCACGTCCGACAAAGAATGTTTGGATGCCCCTGACCGTCCTGCTATTTCCAATGCGACCCGTTGAGAATTAGCTTCTGACCTCTTTACGTTCGCCGTCCACTGCAAGCACAATGGTTGCGGATCTCCTACAACCCCAAGGTCCTTTACCAACTCTTCGTCAATCAGCGTTCTCTCCGAGCCGTCGTCCAAGAAAGCATACACGGACACAGATCGATTGTTCCCATACAAAGTCACTGGAATAATACGAAAAAGCGTAGTCTTCCCAACGGAATGATAGTTGGTGACAGCTTTGGAACTACTTGTCTTAGCTTCACTCGATTCTTGCCTGGACCCATTCTTCGCCGAATTTCCGTCGTTCCCAAACTTCTTACAGCCATTTCCTGGCGTCTTTCCGTTTTCCCTGGCCTGCTGGGCTTCATTTGTGTCCCGTTTGGAGTGCAGCAAAGGGTGGTGACGCCGTTGACATCCGTCGATATCGCATTGCTTGCGATTCTTGCAGGGGCGCCTTCCGTGTGCTCCAAGACAGAGCCGACACAAGCCGAGTTTCTGTATTGTCTCCCAGCGTTCATCGACCGTTTTCTTGTCGAACTCTGAGCAGTCTTTTACCCGATGCCCCGAGTTTTTGCAAATGAAACACGCTGGGCTTGATGGGCGCATCGTTACGCCAGATGCTTCTTTGTTCGTCGCCATCAAAGAAGAATCCTCCATTGAGTGAGTTCCGCAGAAGTTTTTGTCCTTTCCGTTCTTCTCCTTCACTATTCGCTGCTGCTGTACAGGTTGCGGCCTAGGATCGTAGTTCACGGTCACTTCGGATGCCGCTCGCACGAGCGTCTGCATATACTGCGAGAAAGAACGCAGGTTCACTTCCCCGCAGCGCTGCTTGTATAGCGACCAGTCCAGTTTCATATGTGCTGGAAGCTTCTCTACCAACTCGAACAGTAGCATCGGATTGTTGAGATGCGCTTCATGCCTCCCGGCTTCCAGATGATCACAAAAATTCTGCACCGTGTAGTACTACGATATGAATGTAAATAATATCGAGCGGCCCCTCGAATAACTGGTCCGCTCAGCATGGGTAAAAGCTTCTGTAATTTCTCCCGAAATGCGAATGAGAGTGAGTGGTTGGTTGGAGTTCCTTCGAATGAACTGTCAGACGAGTGGTTGAGCACCCACCGGATCCAGCCGTGGTTGGAGCCGAGTTACTTTTGGCGGGTGGTCGCGACGCAGGCGTCGCCCCGCTTTTGAGATAACCCTTTCTGCGACCTTTAACCGCAGAATAAGGTATAGTGGAGGGGAAACTATTTGTCTCTGGGTTTTGAAAGCCATTCGGCAGCACCCGGGATTTGGTGGTAGAGGATCGAGGTCTGGGGATATTCAAAAGAAATTGAAGCCGTATACAAAAAAGGGCTTTGGGGAAACTTGCGTAATTTCATGAACGATTGCGTAGTTCCGGTCACGAAGATATGACTCATGCTTTAAACTGAAGACTCCAAAGATCTGATTTTTCACTTTGTTCTGGATCGTGGAAGAGGCAGGAGTGGTTTAGTTTTTTTCTCGCGCCTCGGTGTGGTTTTATAGGTAAAAGAAAAATCGTGAGATTCTCTATATCAGTTTTGCCAGTAATTAGTTTTCCCTTCCCAGTTCTAACTCGTACAAGTTAAGTGGCTTCCCGCATATCGAAGCAGTGGTTTAGAGTCGGTATTCCCGAATTAAGGTAAGGTGCAAATGGTGGCCAGTGCAGTGCGTGCCCTAACTCCAACTTGTCGTTGGATGCGTGTTTTTCGTGCAGGTTTGAAGCTGCAGCATCCCGTCACACCGATCATCATCCGTCAGCAACCGCTTCTGACCCCGCCATCTAGCTACAAAGTTCCCGGTGAACCATCCGAAAGAGCGACGACCGTCAAATTCGCGCTAGCTAGGGAGCAGCGTCGTTGCCAGCATACGTCCAGTGGCTGGGCACCGACTATCGATCAACCCACGTGGGAAACATGTAATGCAGTGACCCCCATCAGGTTAGACTCTGCCAGCAAACGACCGGATCAGCATCTCCAGCGGACTTGATCTTTGAGCGACCCACGTAAAACCATGGTAGTGTGAGTACTCATTTCCTTTTTTTGACTTGCGCATGATCAATTTTGTTTAAACCCGCAAATGCCGGTTCAGTGAGCTAAGTGACAGCGTTTTCGTGACAAGCTCAAAAAGCCCGGGTTCGAAACCCGATTATCAATTTTTTTGTTCGGCGGTTTTATTTTTCCCACCCCGTGAAAATCCTAGGTCAGCGATGAAATCGCTGTATTACACGCAAACACGCCGACTGTATATGCACTCATTTTCGGATGAACACCACGTTAGGTAGTTAGATTTTTGATATGCTTTGGGAAGGGAGAGAGACAGGATAGGCAGTGACCATGTTGGTTAGCGCGCTGCGAGGAAATTAACTAGCAAGTTGGAAGGCCTGGGTTCGAGACCCGAAATGTGAAATAAATATTTTTTTTTTGTAAGCGAATTATGAGTTGAAGTGATTAAAGTTTTTTTGCAGTAAACTTTTTTTGGTATTTTCTGGTGTAGGCAGTTTCACGATTTTCGGTCGTTTCCGTTTTTAGCGAGCAGAGTTGACTCCTTTTTCCTTCGACTCAACCTTTCCTAAATCGGCCACGATTGGGGACCTTGTGTTTGAGTAGATCTTTGCCCGTGATGATAAAAAGCGTTAGAGCTAATTAATTATACCGGTCTGAGGCCTTCTTTGTATACTGTTGTTGATTTCTAGCGAATGTTTTCAGACTGGTAATCAAGGTACCTGAGTCCAGTTGGACCATTCTGGAGCCAGAACTCAGAAACAAATGGTACCCGCCCGTAGGAGGGGTCTCAATAGCTGGGCAAACCGAACAAGGCGAATGGTCTCCTTCGGGAGTGGCGCTGAAGCCATCCGCTAAATATTGATTTAGGCACCGGCTCCAACTGTCTCGGGTTACAACCGCCATACCGAAACCGATTAGCGTATCTAGTCTTTCCTGTTTTGGCGCAGGTACCCCTCGGATCCTCTGCAACAACGCATGGATCAACAATTCCGGTCTACCATAAAATGTCTCCAGCGTAGCTAAAACATTTGGGACGCTCGCCGGTAGCAACAGTCGACTCCGCACCGATTCAAGTGCGTGCCCCTTCAAACACCGTTGCAACCTCGCCAAATTTTCCTCGTTCGAAAACCCGCACGTCTGAGTAGAGTTAACGTACGAGCTAATGAATAGCGGCCAGTCCTCCGGATTACCAGAAAAGATTGGCAACTCCTTGTTCATCACGTGTCTTGCCGCCAATTGTCGCGGTGTCGGTCCCCAATACGCCTGCTCGTCATGCAACGGAGGTTGCTGCGCACCAGCCTGGAACTCCGCAAACCGTGGTTGCTCCTGCGGACCCAATTGGATTCCTGGTGGCACCGTCTGCCTTCTCGAAAACCTTTGCTCAGTGGGGATCACAGACGGTAACGGTTGGCCGGCGTACGACTGGGAATACTCTCCTCCCAGTAATTCTTCCACTGTCACTGGACCTCTAATTGGGCCTGCACTATCTCTATTCACTGCGGTCGATTGCGCGGCGATTGCAAAATTCGAATTACCAACTCGCGGAATGACAAACGAATTGCCTGCTGGAGGAGGCTGGGTGAGAGGAAAGGGATAGTTTTGGAAAGCATGCTGCTTGGGGATTACATTTGCGATGCCTTTGCTAGGCCCGGCGAGCGCGGAGGTAACCGAGAAAATGTTAGCCTGACCTCTACCAACTATTGGCGCTGTTGTGCTTTCGGCTCGACCGATAATACCCCCTAACGTTGGCTCAAACCCTGACTGTCCTAACGAAATACCTGCCAACGCTGCTTCTAGAATACCCTCGTTAATGCTAGTTGGTTGCTGCATGCCGTCCTGCCTAGCTTGTATTCCAGTTGCGGTCGTCGCGTTACTCGTACCAATAGCTGGAGCCTTCTCCGTCGGGACAACCAACGTCGAATGGGCGACCTTCCACTGCTGTACCTTGCTGAAGGAACTCTGCACTGAGGCGACACTCCGGTTGTCTTCATCGCCTTCCCCACCTAGGTCAATCACCTCTCTCAAACGGAATGACTCGTTCATTACCGCTTGCTCTAGCTGCAATTGCCTCCGCTCACTCTGCTTCCTTTTTCTGCTTCTCTTGCTCCATCTTCCAGTCGTGCTCCCGGCGCTCCAACTCTATACGCTTCATCGCCAAAGCCTTCTGGGCCTCAAGTCTCTCGAGCTGTAGGCGAGCCCTTATTGCTCCAGCACTACAGGTTGAAGTGCTCGTTCCTGCTTTGCTGTTAGCCTTGCTTCCGGTGCATCAATCACCGGAATCTGTGCCGACGGTCTCTGGCAGTTTGGGCATGTAAACGGTCGGTCTGTCGCATCAATGCTGTCGTTCACACCCACACAGGTAAAATGCCACCACGAATCGCAGTGACAACAGCTTACCATCCGATCCGTGTCAGGTTCATTACACTGGTTACAGTGTGTTTCCACGGTGGGGGCACTTCCTGTACAATTCGGCATTGCTTCGTGGTTATCTTGGACGATCTTTTAGATTGTTGGGTGGATTAAATAGGAGGCTTTTCAGCAACACCCTAAGGAATGTATTCCAAACGGTATCAGCTAAAAGCTGATGTAATTTATTAATATTATGCTTAGAGTAATATTCAAGGTTACTTACATCGGTCAATTATTGTATCTCGTTAATTCCCAACAATTACGGCTAGATTACAGGGCAATACGCAAGTCACGTATCACCTAACCTCAATCGTGCACAATTCGAACGGTTGAGTGCGTTTCTTGGCCTTCCGGCACCTGTTTAGGTTTTAATTCAGAAATTGTACTCATGTAAATTCGTGCTGCCATAGGATCTACTTACGGAAATAAATGTTTGCTTATATCGTCACGAATTCAACGTTCTATTTACTTAAACTTCCAACAATTTCTATCTATTCTTTTTTCTTATACCTTTCTCTCATCTCTACGTGACGTCTATCTTTTTCTATCCTACCATTTCAAACGATCCTTTTTTTTCCTTCTTCTATCTTCCCTTTTCTTATCCTTCCATTTCAAATGGTCCTCACTACATCAAAATTGTCCACCGACAGGTGGTCGACCGTGGAGTTGGAAGGGGTCAGCGGGACATACCGTAACACAGATCGTTGATCCGATTTTGGTAGCTTGGAGTGGATGTGTTTAAATGCTTTCTTCCAGTCGCGTAGTGGATTCTCCCCAGAGGTGGGAAAATACCGGTTGAGTACCGGTACGGTAAACCAAATTTTCACAAGTGTATGTTTCCTTTACATTGTGTGCGGTGTAATAAGTTTGCCTCCGATGTGAAAGAATCACGGAGGCAGCACCGACTAGCATGGAACAAATCCTAGCATCTCCTACGCTTTTCTTACTCTTTCCTCTCTCTTACGTGCTAAAATCTTTTCTTTTGACACTACTCACGAAACCGCATCAGGCTTGCTTCTGGCACACTGTCCAAGATTTCATCCTACTCGCATCTTTCATCACCAACATAATGCTGCACACCTCCGTGTTGATCTCGACCACTCTAGTCGTGTCGGATGGACGCATGTCCGCAGAAGCTCTAACCGTGCCGTATCTGACCGTATGGACGTTCCCTTGCTTGACCTCCTTGGTCGATGGAAGTGATGACCGCCGAACGCGTCACTGAATCGTCCTTCCGAAAATGCAAATCTGAGAAAACGGCCCTAAAAGCCATCCAAATTAGCCTTTTCTTGCATAATGTTTCAGCACTGCACTTACCCTTTCCGGGGCTGTCTTCACGAGATGGGCGATCGTATTTTTCCTTATTAACAGGTCAAACCCGCTACGTGCCCTCTTGGCGTACCGCTCTGTGCTTTGCTAAAAATTGGCATTATTAGACCAGATTCTCGCATTGGGGTTTTAATCGTTTACCTGCCTTTTGCCTGGCATTTGAGTAGGCAATAGCGAGTTGCCAATGTGCATTTTCGTGGCTTAGTCTGCTCGGAAAAACAACTCGCCACGTGCGCTAATCACCGATTCCTGGTAAGATCGACATTTGGACGATTAGAACGGGATTACTGACTTGATTTTCTTATATTTACCCAGTCAACTGTCCGGTTTATTAATTAGAAGCTACGGATTGGTAATGTGGCCTCTGCCTGCGGCATAACCTGCTCAGGTCAATGTTGCACATGCGTTTTTGATATGCCAATATCTATTGAGATAAGATCGAGCTGATTAGGCAATATTCTTGCATTGATAAACATCGTATTTACCCGGTTTACGGCCTTCGGAGGATAAGTGTCGATTTCCGCTCCGTGTACCAGCTTTTCCGTTGATTGCACTTTTTCTGCCTGACGAAACAGCGCGAGGCTACTTTTCGACTGCACGGATCTATCACAATGGCGAATCTGATGACTGGCTTTTTCAGCGTTTTGATTGTCTTTGTGTGAGAGAGATCAAACTTGTGTCATTTCCGTCTCCAGTGGTGCTGACTTCGTGTGGAGAGATATGCGTGTGCAAGATAGTGTCAAAATAGTGCTGCCGTGATGCCAGAGTGTTTGTTTTTTCCATCAACTAACTCTAATTTCTTGAGGTGTACGTATATATAGTCTCTTATAATCCGTCGGTAAACATTAATCTTCTAACAAACGTTAGAACATTGCCGTTGCGGAAGAATTTTTCATGAATCGCAAAAGGGGCGACTCATGAAAAATTCTATGGAGCACTTCCAAATAGAAGTCGGTCAGAAACAGGCTTTGATCGAGAAAGAGGATTCTGGTGGTTCCCTCCTACAGCTCTGCTAAACTATACTTCCATATAACTGAATAATACAAGCCTGCTGCCTGTCAAATATTTACATGGCCTTATTTACTAAATATCTAAACTCCTGAAAACACCAGCCTGTTCTGGTAAAAATTGATTCGATCTTTTACCAACTTTAATTGGATATGTGTCTCTGACCTATCTCTAGTCCCAGCTTCTCAAAACCTGTCCTTTCACTACGGCAAAACATTCAAACAGATCTTAACCTATTGCTTAAATAATAGGATGATCCAACAAAACAACGAGAAGCTTAAATTATGATGGTTTTATTTGGTTTGTGTTTCCGGTGTGCTGGGTAGGAAGGAAGCATTTACTCATCCGAATCGCCATGAGTCCATGCTAGGGTTTTACCGCGCCCAGAATCGCGTTGCTTTTGTACGAGTTTTCATGGCGATCCCCACCCTGGTCACGACCGACCCGAAGCCAAACTCGCATGATCTTGCGGGTTTCTCGAGGATACCCATTCTGATATAACATTATACTCTCATTGAATGTGCTTTTGTTGTTGTTGATGTGATAACTGGTGCTACTCATGGCTTTTTAACGTCTATACCCGGTATCGACTTCTTTCTTCTGCTTTCTGATTCGCCGAGCGTCGATTCCCGTCTACGAGGTAAGATTCCACCCAAATCGAAGACACGCGCGATTACGCCTGCTTATCGGTTTCTCACGCTCCGAAAACGGTAAGCATTTTCGCGCCTATGATTATTCAGGTCTACAACTTGATTCGACGAATCTCCTTGAAGCGGCTGGCTTCCGATACTAGCTTTCGTTGTGTGTAGGAGCCCAGAGGGGTCCACCTTCGTCGACCTGCACCCCTGTGCAACGGCTCAAGGTTTTCCCGAGGCTTTCTCCGAAAGTTTAAACCCTGCTCTCGACTTTCTGCTTTCCTCGCTTTCCTCCCGTGAACGAGGATCGGTTTCTCACGTACCGAAAACGGCGAGCCTGTGTAGGCCCTGCTTTGTCTCTTCCTCCGTCTCCTGTGTGGCTGGACTAACCGCTAGTTGCCAAGGTGGGGAGGTAGTTTATTAAGTTGTGGCTCACCTCACCTCAACATTGGCACGTTTTCTCCCGCTCGTCAAACGGTGTTTTGTGAGCTTGGGCTCTTGGTTCGCGGTTCTGACCCTGCTGACATAGCTAGTTAACTGCATCAGTTTTTCTCGTCCCGGGGATTTGATTTCATCGGCTCCTGTACTTCGATTTCTCTAGTCTCGGGAGTTGTAACATTCGCATGCAGTGGGAGCAATTGGCAGATTGTTAGTAGGCTTTTGGTGCTTTGCTTCGTCATGATAGAAATCCTCGCGCGGAGCTTGTCCATTTGATTTCACTACACCATGGTCTGCTTCCGTGCCACTGTTGTCCCGATTTGCTCTACTTCACTGCATCTCGATGCGATTCTAACGGAAACGGCTGCTGCAGTTTTGGGCATCCCGAAGTACGAAGTACTGTTCCGATTAGGAAGTCACCTCTCGTCCTATGCTTCCATCATGCCGGCGACTTGTCCTAGGCCTTTCTGGACTGCAACTTGAGTTTACTTACGCAGGCTGTTGTGCCAAGGTGGGGAGGTAGTTTATAAAGTTATTGCTCGCCACACCTTGACCGAGCACGATTTATCACGATCGGCAATCGGTGTTTCTAGAGCGTAAAACTCATTGTTGACAGGCTGACCTGCGGACATAGCTGTATTTATTTTCTCTAATCGGATTTGATGTCTTTCGCATGGTATCGTCCTTGCTTCCCCGTAGTAATATCCTCGAGTAGATACAAATTTACTCCCAGTGTCTCCTTTACCAGTGTTGGAACAAACTTCGGATCAAGCTTCTGATTTACATTGTCCACTTTCGACGATTGCCCAAACGATCTTGAAGGATACAGCCCTTTTCCGTAGATTATAACGCAGCTTCGCCTTCTCGTGATTATTCTGGATGCGTTTCCCGATGAATTGTTGTATTCGTTGGATTTTAGACAAGCGCATGTTCAGAGCTACCTTCGGATCGTCTGAAGCGTTGAGTTCCTGCTGAGCGTACAAATCCGTGTGCAGTATGAGGTCTCGTCCGAAATTTGCGTAGTGTGGACTGACACCGGTCACGTCGTGCTTAGCGCTATTGATGGCTGCAGTGATCGCTGGAAGTTGCTCGTCCCATTCACGATTATCTCCCTCCAGCAGAGATCGAATACACGTCACGAGAACTCGATTGACCCGCTCAGCGTTGTTCACCATTGGACAGTAGAATGCCGTCTTCATGTGCGTAATTCTGTGCCGCGCTAGCAGTGATTTGAATACCATTGATTCGAACTGCTTTCCGTTATCCGACGCGCAAACCAGTCCAGCGCATCTTCTTGTAGCAAATGCTTGATGGATGTTAGCAAAATATCGTCGCTCATGCCTTCGGATCTCGCGAACGTCTCCACCCGGTCGAGAAATATACGTTGTCTTTTTCTCCCCGAAATTTAAAAGGCCAGTTGTGCCCCGCCTTGAGAATTTGCCTGTCATCGACACGTTCATTCGATGGTCTTGAATCCCGACGCAGCAAATGCCCCAGCAAATCATCTCGCAGTTGGTTGTATTCGTTTCATATATCTGGGCATATTTCCCGAGGCTGCTCGTTGAAATGATGAGTTGAATTACGTTGCTGCCGTCGCCATGCCCCAAATTCTGTTCTGCGATTGATGCCTGCTTCATTTGCTTCGGAAACGGTTGACCTATGTACTGTGTTTCTGCTATACTCCTGCGGATTATCGAGTGGTGGTGGTGTGTACCCTGATCGCGATATTTCTTGCTCACCGTTGAGTAGGATTGGTCGGGTACCGGATATCTCTTGCAATGACTTACCTCTACCTTGACCTTGCATGATCGGAGAGCCGAATGCTGGAATGGTAGTCCCTTGACTAATGTTGGCATCATTACTTAAATTAGTTCTTTCGTTCGCCGCTTCTCCTGCTATGCCTGCTTGCTGGAAGCTGTTCGCCGAACCGTTGTCCTGGAGCATCGTCCCCGATGCCCCGTCGACTGATGCATGATTTGCTGGATTAATTAGAGCACTGGTTACATCACCATAAAGCACGTCAACTAGCATACAAAACGATTCATGTGCGTCTGCAAGGAATCCATGTGTCTTGAGAATGGCCAACCTGTCCTTGTAGTGAATTAGTCGCGACCGTAATTGTATAAGATTTTGTTTGTTCGAGCTCCTTAGCGCTAAATCCACTAGCTTTGGAAGCTCCTGGATTTTTACCTGACATGTTTCGAGATTGACAGTGGAACTCATTACGTGTTCCGAGCTCTTGTGATTTATCCCACGCGCCTTGTCCTCTTGAATAGCGTTACTGAGGTGCTGAACCCTAAAGCGACGCGTCGTAGGTCCTATATTAACAATATGTTGTAACGCCAACTCATAAGCGAGTTCGTCATCATTTAAATGAGTATAATCCATGTTGGATTTTTATCGGGTTAACTATATCTACACAAACCAAATTAGCAGTATGAATCTGCAAATACTGATTAAACCTAACGCAAACGGCAAAATCTTTAGGGTGGATTTTTTGTTGGGCACCAATGTAATAAGTTTGCCTCCGATGTGGAAGAATCACGGAGGCAGCACCGACTAGCATAGATCAAATCGCAAACCAACAAAATCCACAAACTTTGTGTTTAAATCGTCTACATATATTCTGCACCTCATGACATCACCTTTACGGGTTAACTACTCCTAGCATCTCCTACGCTTTTCTTACTCTTTGCTCTCTCTCTCTCTCTCTCTCTCTCTCTCTCTCTCTCTCTCTCTCTCTCTCTCTCTCTCTCTCTCTCTCTCTCTCTCTCTCTTACGTGCTAAAATCTTCTTTTCTTTGACACTACTCACGGAACCGCATCAGGCTTGCTTCTGGCACACTGTCCAAGATTTCATCCTACTCGCATCTCTCATCAGCAACATAATGCTGCACACCTCCGTGTTTTACATTTCTTACAAAAGAAATGTATAGGATTCGCTCAAACTTTGAAAACTTTTTCCGAGGCCCGGAGGGCCGAGTCTCATATACCAATCGACTCAGCTCGACAAATTGAAACAATGTCTGTATGTGTGTGTGTATGTGTATGTATGTATGTACAAAATTTCATGTAATTATCTCAGCAATGGCTGAACCGATCTTAATGAAATTAGTTTCAAATGAAAGGCCTAACGTTGCCATTTGACACTATTATTTTTGATTTTCGATATGTTGTTTCCTTTCTGAGATATGGGCAATTTTGTCAAAACACAGCAGGTTTTTTGCATATAACATATAAAAATACCTTTCTAACAAGCTATAGATTGTCTAAATCCGTGCACGGGCGGCGGAGATATTAAGCATTTTGTGTTTTTAGTCCTCGCTTACCAATTTCCACTAACTAAAAATGAGATTGTTTCATACAGAGTATTGCTTTACTGGTTTTAGGGGCAAAACTAAACCGATTTTGAATATAGGGGTATGAAAACACATCTACGTGATTCAAGGAATTTGATGTTGAGAACATTTCGTGAATTACCTTTATAATAAATGAACTATTTCTCAAAAATCAATATATAAATTCAGTTCAAAGACAAAATAATGTGTTGATAAAGAAACAGTGAGTTCTAGTATTTATTCCTTGGATTAGGCATTGCGTTCAATCATGAGGTAAATGTTGGATGGTGTATCAATACACAGATCAAAAAGTAATTCACCTAGTAGTGAGATAAAAGATTTCTCATATAATTATACTCGTGGCGTCACCGAAAGCAACTGTATGTTTGAAGCCCAAAAATCTAGCGAAAATTTAGCTCTTTTGCAAGATTTAGGTTATACTGGTTATGGCGCAAAAATTACTACTTTCTAATATAAATATGCATTTGTCGGTCGCTAGGGTGATCAAACTCACGAATGGAATTATTTGTTTGTTTGTAAATAATGCAATATTTTTTTTAAATTTCATTAAGTTTTTCTTTAAAATCTATATAGTAAAGCAACAATTCTAACATTTATTTTTTGATACCAAATTCTTAACTCTCTTAGTTTTGTGGCAATTTCATTATTGAGCTTTTATATAATTGATGCACAATTACAGCAGCGTAAAATCAATTGTTTGGAATATTTATCCTTTTTATTAATTGCCAATACACCGGGAGCAGTGCGGAAAAAAAACTTCTTTAACGCATTGTGATAGCAATAGGAACTTCTTTCCGCCTCAAAATACATTTAAAGGTTGCATTTTTTTTTTAACAAATTTGCATAAATATAGATTCAAACCAAATTTTATAGATGCAACAAATTTGTTTTTAATACGCAATAGACTTTGCCAGCAAATAACGACACTACCCAAACGTTACCCATTTCAAGAAAGTGAAAATCGTCAAGATAGGTCCGGTTCGCAATGACAGGTCATTGCCGGTTCGCGGTGACATTTGCTTTTTTCACTTTGCACGTCCCGTCCCAGGTAGACAAATTTGATTGCGTGGTGAGTCATAAAATGATTACCCTTTTGTATGGGACCTTGGCGTATTTAATTTGTATTCGATCACACTCTGCATAATCACGAACAAAGGAGTGCGATATAGTTGCTTCGACCATTCATAAAAATAAAACAAATTTTCTGGAAAATCATTTGGCATCCCTGCGCTAACACAAATATTTCATGTGTTTGCACTCTTGAAAATTCATGAAGTTCAAACAGCACAAAAAATTTTTCGCATGCCGATTTGTTTGTCGTATACGCCGGTTTGACTATATTTGACAAACAGTGTACTGATCCATCAAACTTGTTTTATTATGTTTGTCAAACAATATTAGGCGTAACGTCCGGTAACGCATCAATGCAAATATTTGATGAAAAAAGTTTATTAAACAGCTGATCTTGTGTACTGGCCTTGTCAAATTTGTTTGTCAAACACGTTTATTTGATCAAATTTTGCTCCATCAAATATTTTACGTTATGACAAACAGTGTACTGGTAGCTTAATAATTAAGCGAATAAAAAAGAAGTCAATTATTAAAAGTCAGAAAAGAATAATTCTCGACAAACATTTGATGAGGGCTCAAAAGCCAAATGTCAAAATTCACTTGAGGAGAAATCCTGGAGAAACCGTTATTACTCAAGAACGGTGCTTAGCAGTCAACGAAAGAGAAAACTTTTCTCTTTTGTTTGTTATCAACAGCTGTGCTAGGCGATCAACGGTTAGTCCAGAGTTTCCCTCCAAATTAAATTTTGGCAGTTGGCTTTTGAGCCCTAATCATATGCTTGTCGAGAATTCAGGTTTAAAAATAATATGAGCGTACTCGTAAGGACACCCGCTATCAACACATATAATAAACTGAGATTTTTACAAATTAAAGATCCATATCGTCTGTGCTCGCCAGATAAATGAGAAGGAAAATGCAATTCATAAATGAAATAAATTTCCATTCACGTCAATACTTCAAAGCCCCTCCCCTACGCCAGAAAAAAATTTTTTTAGAGCATCCCGCCCTCTTGAACGTGTGACTTACTTTTTGGATACCTCTTTAGATTGCTGTCTGTATATAATGTTAAATATCTTTGCCGGTAAACCTAAGATTTTAACATGTTTTCTTAATTTCAGGAAAAGTATCTTAGCGAACGCTTCAAGGTCAACGGCAAGATCGGAAATCTTGGGAATAACGTACATTTTGAGCGCCAGAAAATGAAAGTGTACATCAATTCAGATGTTCATTATTCAAAACGCTACTTGAAGTATTTGACCAAAAAGTACTTGAAAAAAAACAGCTTGCGAGATTGGATTCGTGTCGTGTCTAACGACAAAGATTTGTACGAACTGCGTTATTTCAGAATAAGCTCAAATGATGACGAAGAAGAAGATAACGAATGAATGCGTCGGCGATCATAGCCAATATTTCAATAAATGTTAAAAAGCATGTATGTGTTTAATTACAAAAAAGAAAATGATGTCGATTCCAGAACATTTCACCGAAAACCATTTCCTAGCTAAAATGCCGAATCTTTTTCCCTAGAAATACGATTCCCAGATAGGTCGAGACCGTGAAGCTAAAAATCATAAGACCGAATTAAAAAAAGTTGGGTAGGTATCAGAGGTGGGAAAATACCGGTTGTATACCGGTACGGTAAATCAAATTTTCAAAAGTGTTTGTTTCCTTTACATTGTGTGCGGTCTTATCGCTGGTTGTATTTATACGAGACTCGAAAACCAAACCGAGTTTCGTTTACACAGCACCGCGGTTTGGTTTTGATTTTCGTTTACTGGTGCACGAGTATGGGAAGGAAACACGAGAATAACGAAACCAAACTTCGGTTGTGTATTCGGGTTGATGTTTATCGGCTGTGATAGTGCTGCTAGTATTTTTATTAAGAATTCTAAACAAATTTTTTATAAGGTTTTATGTTCGTGGTCATAAATGGCGTTCCTTAACCCTTTCATGCCCAACTTTTTCCTGGTGCAAGTAGAGTTTCAAAACTGTTTTTTCTTGAAAACTGTGAGATTAAGATACACGAAGTCTTTTTACATACACTGTAAATAATTTAAACTATTTTGAAGAGATTTGACACATAAGATTTAAGTTTCAAGCCACACTGAAAATTCAAGAACTTTCCATTTAACTCTCAATAAAATTACACTTCAAAACTAAGTGTGCCACCCTATGACATGATCGAGTGTCATCGCGTTTAAATTTTAAGTGTGAGCGCTATAAATCATAAATGTGTTGTCCATGAGATCCATGTTTATAACAATTGCGGCAACATTAAGTGTAACGTCAATTGAATTTCGGGTGTCAGCGAATTAAATAGTAAATGTTTTGCCCATCACTGCGAATAATGTACAGTTATTTACGAAGTTATTTGGCACATAAGATTTAAGTTTCGAACCACATTGAAAACTCAAGAATTTTTCTTTTGTCCTTTAATAAAATAACACTTAAAATTCAAGCGTCCTACGTGATAGTATTATTGACTGTCATTACATATGAATGTTAAGAGTCAGATTATTTAATCATATGTTTTGCCCATGAAATTCATTATTTTTGACTATTTCGGCAACATCAAGTGTGAAAACACTTAGAGACAAGTTGATTTTTCACAACATTGATTTGGGGAAACATGGCGGCAAAAAATATGCAGAAATTAATATTTAAATCGAGGTTTGCATAGCGTATTCAGAATGTTTTGCATGGTAAGTAAATTTATAAAAAATGATTGCATGATTGATAAATAATGTTGTGCTTGCAGGTAATTTAATTGACGGACTTCATATAAACAGGACCAAAGAAGAGACGCGTTACGGGTAAACCATTTTTATTTCTTTTAATATTTAGGAATAACACACTAACTTATTTGTTCTTTCTTACAAGAGAATATATTTAGTGATGAATCAAGTTGTATTTTTTAAATTCAAATAAAAATATTTTATTGAACTAAAAACTTTTATGTTATGTACCTACAAATGTTCTCCCCATTTGAAAATTAACATTTTTGCACATGACTTTTATAAGGAATAATATGATATTTAAGTTGATGCAAACTTAAATTGTATATGGATTACATTTAAAACTCATTTGTCAGACACTTAATTAGAATACTCCATGCATATGAAACGTAAGTGTGGCTGCTATTGATATTAACGTTTCTTCAAAGAAGTGCGTTATCAATTGTTTGACACATAAAGTTTAAGTGTTAAGTCAGTAGCGGCAAAATTAAGTGTAAAACACTTAAGTTCAATGTGCGGATTATTTACAGTGTAAAGATAGGTGCTTCCCTTGCAGTGCCAGAAGCTACTCAATTTTTACTTTCCAATGCTCAATACAATTCTCCAAGAATATTTACAACAGTTCAATTGCATGGAAAACGTAGCCAAAGACAGTCTAAATTGATAAGTTTTATAAGTTTTCAAAAATATTGCACCATAACGAAGGTATATGAAAAATTCATTTTCCGTTGTCAACGTAAACTGTTCCTGGCAGCACTGCTCGATCGGAATCCAATCAGACTAATTGCAATAACTTCAGTTCTAAGGCTGATCCTTGTAACTCTTAGTGCTCAAATGAAAGGCAATAGTCACATTTATTAGCCTTACTTGCTTTTTGTGAGCAAGTCTTGCATCAATCAAAAGTTATAACTGTTTGTAAATGTTGTCCACAAACAACATGGGCATGAATGGGTTAACTCAATATTGCGACATTTTCATAATGATTTACCATCAAGTAGTTTGCAATATGGGTATGTTTGGTATGGGAAACTGCCAAAAAATCGAAAGTAAAAGGAAATTTAATAGCCTCCGATATTTTTATACCTATGATAGCAGATCAAAATTTAAGATGACGGTATATTCAAAATATTCTGTCATCTAGAACCACGCGACATGGACATTTTAAATATAAGAAATACATCAAAAGATCGCAAATTGATGCCTGCCGTCATTTAAAATCTGGCGAGCTATATTCAATACTACTGGTATTCAATAACGTTTTAATGGCAATAAATATCATGAAACAAGGGTATTTTTGATATCGAAATGTTGTGTAGAGATTAAAAGTTGTTATTCGTCGTCATTTGCATCCCAATATGATGTCACGACGATTTAGCATTTAAAGGCATGCATATTTAAATAGGCATATATTTCCAAGGAAACGAAACTTGAATTGCGTCGTAAATTAGAAATTCAAAATGGCGGCCTATTCATGATTTAACAACTAGCATGCAGAGCCTAAAAAAATTGACATTTCTACGCGAACTTAAAAAAAAAACAAGATTCAGTTCATACCCGCTGCGATGAATGAAATGTCTGTTTCGTTTCTCTCGTCATTCGTTCTCCCGACGCAGCGCATTCAAGTTCGAACATATTCGGTTTCAGAAGCAAAGTGAATTTTGTTTTCATGCTGGCTCTGAGAGGGATTATTGAGCAAAAGTGCAACAGATATAGATTACGCAGTTCACTTATGCTTGAAAATGTAGAAGATGCCAACTTGTGCCTTCAAACTTTCGACATAATAACAAATGAATGCTTTGGTTGGTGAATGAATTTATATTTTCTCTGCACTCAAGCATTCGATTCTGCATGAAATTTTAGTCAGTTGGAAAGTGAATGAATGAGGGAGGCGTTGAATCTGAATGTCGGTTTCGGTAAATGCAAGCAGAAATAGGTAACTGATTTTGAAATTTCGTGGCTCTGCTAGCATGGTTACATTGTGGACCAATATCCACATTAATGATTGATGGTCGTTTTACATGTTTTGTTGTAATGAGATAGACAACTTCGTGATTGGACACAATGTGAACAATTTTTTTTATTCAAATTATTGCGCAAAATTTTTAAAATTTAATTGTTCTGCAGTAGATTTACATACACACATCGACTGGTATCGCCGGAAATATTTATTCCTTAAAGAAACTTAGTTTTTAATGGTGGTCTATAAAATGAGTGTTTTTGTTAGTCGTTAGTTAATTGTTGTTCTCAATGAATAAGGTTTTTTTGTAATTGAATAATTTAGTGGTTGTTTAGACTCGAATGTTCGCGACCAAACCTTCTAGATGTTTCAACACGATGTACAGTAACCAGAGCTGCAAATTTTCAACAGTTTGTTTTGAACTTGAAGGAGGAAAAATTCTCAAATCATGCCCTACTATGTTCAATTCGCAGTTGTTCGTTTCCATTATTCATTCAAACAGCCGACCTGCTCAATCATTTTCCATTCATTTTTTCAGTATTGACTAGGCTTTTCAAGGAAAACTACTCTGAACATAGTTCTTACTGTCCATGTAAAGGCCCATTTACACCCTCGGTGAAAATGAACGTGAACTCGATGCGCGCCAAATTGTTTTTTCCAATATCTCACTTATTAGTGCATAGAAATTGATGAAACTGGAACTAAACGATAGTACATTAATATGCTTAGCGAATCCATGTATAATTATTGGATGTAATTGAATCAATGCAATAATATTCATATTCCCCGATCATTTTAAATATTCCACGGTGAAATATGTTCGCAGTGGATAATTTACTTGTTCACCGGGAGTGTGAACTCGACGATGGGCGGAATTGATGTGGAGTGATGAATATAAATGTCATCGCTGTTCACGGTGAACATTCACCTTCGAATACCAAATTGCATTCTGACAAACTGTAAACTGCCAGGTGAGCGTGAAATCGTGTTCGCTGATGAAACTGTTCACGACGTCGTCCACTGTGAACAATGGAAAGTATTCAACACATGTTCACGTTCATTTTCACCGAGAGTCTAAATAGTGCTTAAGGCCTATTTACACCCTCGGTGAAAATGAACGTGAACTCGATGCGCACCAAATTGTTTTTTTCCAATATCTCACATATTAGTGCATAGAAATTGATGAAACTGGAACTAAACGATAGTACATTAATATACTTAGCGAATCCATGCACAATTATTCGATATAATTGAATCAATGCAATAATATTCATATTCCCCGATCATTTTAAATATTCCACGGTGAAATATGTTCGCAGTGGATAATTTACTTGTTCACCGGGAGTGTGAACTCGACGATGGGCGGAATTGATGTGGAGTGGTGAATATAAATGTCATCGCTGTTCACGGTGAACATTCACCTTCGAATACCAAATTGCATTCTGACAAACTGTAAACTGCCAGGTGAGCGTGAAATCGTTGTTCGCTGAAGAAACTGTTCACGACGTCGTCCACCGTGAACAATGGAAGGTATTCAACACATGTTCACGTTCATTTTCACCGAGAGTCTAAATAGTGCTTAAGGCCTATTTACACCCTCGGTGAAAATGAACGTGAACTCGATGCGCACCAAATTGTTTTTTCCAATATCTCACATATTAGTGCATAGAAATTGATGAAACTGGAACTAAACGATAGTACATTAATATACTTAGCGAATCCATGCACAATTATTCGATATAATTGAATCAATGCAATAATATTCATATTTCCCGATCATTTTAAATATTCCACGGTGAAATATGTTCGCAGTGGATAATTCACTTGTTCACCAGGAGTGTAAACGCGACGATGGGTGGAATTGATGCGGAGTGGTGAATATAAATGTCATCGCTGTTCACGGTCAACGTTCGCCTTCGAATAACAGATTGCATTCTGACAAACTGTAAACTGCCAGTTGAGTGTGAAATCGTTGTTCGCTGATGAAACTGTTCACGACGTCCTCCACCGTGAACAATGAAAGGTATTCAACACTTGTTCACGTTCATTTTCACGAGAAGTCTAAATAGTGCTTAAGCTTGAAAACGCAAAACATGACGACATTTAACCTAAACTGGCCTCTACAGAGCAGATGACAGCTTAGGTTGGTGAATGAAAAAGCATCAATTTGATATGAAGACGTACGATTCAGTTATGAAAATCCCGCCAACTTGAAAATGAATGATTGAGGGAGGCTTTGAATTTGAATCATGGTTGGGTTTGATTGAACTGAAAGTTGGCATTTGAAAATGAAAATTTGCACCACTGACAGTAACAGCAAAAATAACAGAAATACGTATTACCAGCACTCAGTAAATAAGGACCTAATCGTGAGTTTCCCCCCACTTGCGTCTGAGTTGCTTACCATATGTGAATAACACACACACACACGCAATTGCCTCTGTGCAAAGATAGATGTATCAATACGATGCGCCGCAGCAGTAATAATAATTCAAGTTCGAACATATTCGGTTTCAGCAAAGAGAATAGGGAAAGAGACGAATAGTGTGAAGCCAAAAATACCTTATTGAGCAGACCAATCGTGCAATGTAAATAAACATTACTCATGCCTGAGTTGGAGGAGATAAGTATTGTACTTCTATCAAAAAAGAAATTTGAATTTTCGTCAGAATTTAGTTCAATCGTGATTGTAAGGTGCATTCTAGAGTATATGTATGAGTAAAAATAAGCTTTAGAATTATTTCATCTCTTTGTTTCGAAATGCACATCGTTTGATAAACAAATCCATCGATCGACATACGGTTTGTTTTCAAAATATAATAGGAGTCATTTAAAGTGCTGCCTGTAGAAGCGGTTGCCAAAATTCTAGTGTTGAAATCATCATAAAGGGAGTGTTGCCGTTTTGACTGATTTTCACTCTTCGTCTCTTTCACTATTCTCTTTGGGTTTCAGAAGCAAAGTGAATTTTGTTTTCATGCTGGCTCTGAGAGGGATTATTGAGCAAAAGTGCAACAGATATAGATTACGCAGTTCACTTATGCTTGAAAATGTAGAAGATGCCAACTTTTGCCTTCAAACTTTCGACATAATAACAAATGAATGCTTTGGTTGGTGAATGAATTTATATTTCCTCTGCACTCAAGCATTCGATTCTGCATGAAATTTCAGTCAGTTGGAAAGTGAATGAATGAGGGAGGCGTTGAATCTGAATGTCGGTTTCGGTAAATGCAAGCAGAAATAGGTAACTGATTTTGAAATTTCGTGGCTCTGCTAGCATGGTTACATTGTGGACCAATATCCACATTAATGATTGATGGTCGTTTTACATGTTTTGTTGTAATGAGATAGACAACTTCGTGATTGGACACAATGCGAACAAATTTTTTTTATTCAAATTATTGCGCAAAATTTTTAAAATTTAATTGTTCTGCAGTAGATTTACATACACACATCGACTGGTATCGCCGGAAATATTTATTCTTTAAAGAAACTTAGTTTTTAATGGTGGTCTATAAAATGAGTGTTTTTGTTAGTCGTTAGTTAATTGTTGTTCTCAATGAATAAGGTTTTTTTGTAATTGAATAATTTAGTGGTTGTTTTCTCTAAACTCGAATGCTCGCGACCAAACCTTCTAGATGTTTCAACATGATGTACAGTAACCAGAGCTGCAAATTTTCAACAGTTTGTTTTGAACTTGAAGGAGGAAAAATTCTCAAATCATGCCCTACTATGTTCAATTCGCAGTTGTTCGTTTCCATTATTCATTCAAACAGCCGACCTGCTCAATCATTTTCCATTCATTTTCAATTTCATTGACCCCGTGAATATCTCTTTACTGGGGTATTGACTAGGCTTTTCAAGGAAAACTACTCTGAACATAGTTCTTACTGTCCATGTAAAGGCCCATTTACACCCTCGGTGAAAATGAACGTGAACTCGATGCGCACCAAATTGTTTTTTCCAATATCTCACTTATTAGTGCATAGAAATTGATGAAACTGGAACTAAACGATAGTACATTAATATGCTTAGCGAATCCATGTATAATTATTGGATGTAATTGAATCAATGCAATAATATTCATATTCCCCGATCATTTTAAATATTCCACGGTGAAATATGTTCGCAGTGGATAATTTACTTGTTCACCGGGAGTGTGAACTCGACGATGGGCGGAATTGATGTGGAGTGGTGAATATAAATGTCATCGCTGTTCACGGTGAACATTCACCTTCGAATACCAAATTGCATTCTGACAAACTGTAAACTACCAGGTGAGCGTGAAATCGTTGTTCGCTGATGAAACTGTTCACGACGTCGTCCACCGTGAACAATGGAAGGTATTCAACACATGTTCACGTTC
Organism: Topomyia yanbarensis; assembly: GCF_030247195.1. Taxonomy (NCBI): domain Eukaryota; kingdom Metazoa; phylum Arthropoda; class Insecta; order Diptera; family Culicidae; genus Topomyia; species Topomyia yanbarensis. The sequence continues at coordinate 208,984,145 of NC_080672.1, read as the reverse complement.
ATTTTCACCGAGAGTCAAAATAGTGATTAAGGCCTATTTACACCCTCGGTGAAAATGAACGTGAACTCGATGCGCACCAAATTGTTTTTTCCAATATCTCACATATTAGTGCATAGAAATTGATGAAACTGGAACTAAACGATAGTACATTAATATACTTAGCGAATCAATGCACAATTATTCGATATAATTGAATCAATGCAATAATATTCATATTCCCCGATCATTTTAAATATTCCATGGTGAAATATGTTCGCAGTGGATAATTCACTTGTTCACCAAGAGTGTAAACGCGACGATGGGTGGAATTGATGCGGAGTGGTGAATATAAATGTCATCGCTGTTCACGGTCAACGTTCGCCTTCGAATAACAGATTGCATTCTGACAAACTGTAAACTGCCAGTTGAGCGTGAAATCGTTGTTCGCTGATGAAACTGTTCACGACGTCCTCCACCGTGAACAATGAAAGGTATTCAACACTTGTTCACGTTCATTTTCACGAGAAGTCTAAATAGTGCTTAAGCTTGAAAACGCAAAACATGACGACATTTAACCTAAACTGGCCTCTACAGAGCAGATGACAGCTTTGGTTGGTGAATGAAAAAGCATCAATTTGATATGAAGACGTACGATTCAGTTATGAAAATCCCGCCAACTTGAAAATGAATGATTGAGGGAGGCTTTGAATTTGAATCATGGTTGGGTTTGATTGAACTGAAAGTTGGCATTTGAAAATGAAAATTTGCACCACTGACAGTAACAGCAAAAATAACAGAAATACGTATTACCAGCACTCAGTAAATAAGGACCTAATCGTGAGTTTCCCCCCACTTGCGTCTGAGTTGCTTGCCATATGTGAATAACACACACACGCAATTGCCTCTGTGCAAAGATAGATGTATCAATACGATGCGCCGAAGCAGTAATAATAAGGATACATGTATACAAAATGCTAGTGTGTGCTCGAGATTATTCGAGAATCGCCTAACCAGCGCAACCAGACGTGGATTAGATCTCATTCATACGACGATTGGCGATATAAATACAGGCCACTTTGAATACATTGAGTGTTAATGTGAAGTTTCAAGTGATTCAAGTCATGTTTAATTCAGGATTTCGAACCGGTTCCGGAATGGATTTGACGGATAGTTGGGATAGGTTGGTGTGGCGGCGCTAGTGTTTATCGTATATTAATTCAAATGTTCACACACGTTTTACATTTGTTATAAAAGAAATGTATAGAATTCGCTCAAACTTTCAAGATTTTTTCCGAGGCCCGGAGGGCCGAGTCTTATATATCAATCGGCTCAGCTCGACGATTTGGGACAATGTCTGTGTGTGTATGTAACGGACAAATTCTCATTCCTGTTTCTCAGCAATGGCTGAACCGATCTTATCCAAACCAATTTTAAATGAAAGAACTAAAAAAAAACAGTATGCACGCTATTAATTTGTTTTTGATTCTGATGGTTAGTTTCCAAGATATGAATGTTTGAATGCGCAAAAATGGCGTTCCTCGCAGTTTTTTTTTAAATTATCTGCCGAAATCGACAATATAGATTAACAATTTATATGTTTTTAGACCGCTTTAACGAATACCTTTCGAACAAGCTATAGATTGTTGAAATCGGACTATTATCAAAAGAGATATTTAACATTAAATGCGGACGAAAGATTTTTATCATTTCCCATTGCCAGAAATATGACGAAAAACATGTAATCTATTATTAACGCCAAAACGGCTCATTTTAGGTCAATAGTATCTTCGGAGAATTTAATGGAGGTAATATGCCCTTTCTTTTGGTATTGTGCTTTTGCTGATTAATCCCCCTATGAGTGAGATATTTTCACAATTTGATTATATCGAAATGATGCCTTCAGCAAATTTGTAACCATTACTTTTGCGAATAACTTTACTAAAGACTTTAAATATCTATTTTGAATACTTTAAAAGTTATGGCTTGTTGTTTGTTCACGCAGAAAAATAATTTTTAATGTCAAATAATATGAGGGTTGAAATAATAAATTTACCAAGTTGTTCTGTGTTCAATAAAAAATACATGTTTATATAAATAAAATAATTGTTGAAATAATTCTGAAGAATTTATTGGATCAAACATGGAAAATAGTTGGACCAACAAATTTTTTTATTGATTTTATCATAACAACAATCGAAACAACAAACAACTTTGTTGAATCAATGAGCTCGTTTTGTTGAATAGAACTAATAAAATATTTGGATCAATGCATGTCAAATGTTCAATACAACAAACATTTTTGTTAAATCAAATAATATCTTTTATTGTTTTAAACATAACAAATATTTGAATCACTGCATAGCAAATATTGAAGCAAAACCAATTTTATTGTATATAAAACTAGCTAATACCCATCACGCGTTGCTGCGACACTCTGCGAAATAGGAGGAAAACACAATTTGTTCCAAAGCGCCATCTGGCGGGCAGATAATCTCCAACTAATAGCACACAAACACGCCCCATACCAAATACCTACTGTGTGTAAATTTTTACGGAAATCGGTTAAGCCGTTTGGGAGTCTACAAATCATATACATACAAACTTTGACTTTTATATATATATATAGATATGCCTATTCTTTCATAGGAACCAAAGGCCAACTGTCATGGTGACAAATTTAGAACAAACCATTACTCGCTAACAACAGATAACATCAGTACAAATGAACCACACAAAGTAAATACTTGCCAATAATGGCCTTTCTCTAAAAACAGGCTACAAACACATTAATTTTACGCAGTCAAATCATTCTGGAACCGCTTCGGAATCCTGAATGGATGCAGTATGGCCCAGTCAAACCCATTCCGGGATCGGTTAGGAATTCTGAATGGATTCATTATGAGTTCCAGCTCAACGGCAACAACCGATTCCGACTCAATCGTTTGTTGCATTTGAGCGAGAATCCATAAGGGATTCCAAACCTGTTCCGGAGTAGGTTTGCTTGGAATGAATTGAAATTTTTTTACATGCAGCGCATACGATTCCAATCACCGTCCCTTTATGTAGTACCTTTGGCCGTGCGCGTGGTTTATTACAGATATGCGCTATAATGTAGTGCTTCAGAATCTCGGCTTTTCCAAAAAGATTGCAGAAGGCGCACGAATACGCTGTGTCTTCCTGTTGGACCAGAGATGGTGAAGTACAGGAAACTGCCCTCTCGAACGGGTATTATTTATCTCTGGTGCGGTGACGTGTTTTCAGTTCTGCGATAGTCATTTTTAAGCCACACAGAGTATTTTGTTTGAGTCCTGGAATAGAGAAAGGCACCATAAAACGCACCGTGTGCATTCGACTTAATTTATTCACTAACCTTTGTGCGACATCATGATTATTTTCAAGCTTCACTTGCGCCCTTCGAGTCCGGAAAATCTGAGCACTATAAGAATTTACCGAAATCTGGATGCCCTGATTTAAAAATAGCGAATTTCTCCAGCATTGACGCACGTGGAAAAAGTTTGCTTTTTCGTAGCAAATTTTATTTTTTATTTGTTTCAATTCAACAAGGACTGTTGTTGTAATGCATTCAGTCCTTTTGAATCAATTAGCTGCATGCTTTTGTTAGAATCACTGATTTGTTTGGAACAAACAATTATTTTGTCGATCTTCGAAAAGCATAGATAACAAAACTTGTAAGATTGATTCAAAAGATATTTTGGTTGATCTAACCAAAAAAATAAGTTTGGTTTAATAAATTCCTTGGTTCACAATAAAGAATTTTTATAGATTAAAAATGAAGAAATAATTTTTAGAATCAAACATGCACAAATCTTTTGCGTGTTGATTACTCTTTGTCGCCTATTTATTGTTCAATATAGTAATAATCCATTGAAATAAGCAAAACATTATTTCGATAAAACGAATTTTGTATTTCATTTTACTATCTACAACCGCTAGAAATAATCACCGAACACTTCCAAGTTGTCTGGAAGGAACTTGATAACTTATCAGTACAAAAATGTTCATTTGTGCGAACCTTCTGACTGCAATTTTTCTAACTTATAACCATCGGATCGATCTGAAACATATCGGAAAATGAAAGCGAAGTAAATAACTCCAAGCAACGGCGTAGCCAAGAGAAGGTTTTGGGGTTTAACACCATACAACTCCCCCCCCCCACCATACAAAAAAATTGGATTGAAGTTGAAAATTTATTGATGCTGACTGATTTAATTCAATATTACAATAACAATTATCTGATCCGTACATTGATAACCTGTTGTTGTATACATCATGAGGACTTTTGATAAATTGTCGGAATGGGGTCCTGATATGTAACTGATCTATTGGTCTTGATTTCACAGTTGTCTAATAACATCAATATCAAATTCCTACCTGAAAACATTTCAATAGAAAATTCCAGAGTTCTGTAATCAATCACAATCCTCAGATTTGTTTTCCAATTGAGCTCGCTTTTGTAGAGATGTACTGTAATAAGGGTCTTTATTTAATAGAAAGCGAAGTTAAAATTGATTTAATCTCTATGAAACAGAGAACTGCTCACCAAAAAAATGCATAATTTTCAACATTTGCTAAAAATGTTTTTGCCTTTCTCATTCACTCTAAAATTCGTCAATCTAATCCTGACCCGGAGGGCCGAGTGTCATATGCCAATCGACTCAATTCGTCGAGATCGGAAAATGTCTGTGTGTATGTATGTGTGTGTGTATGTGTGTATGTGGAAAAAAATGTGACCTCTGTTTCTCAGATGGCTGAACCGATTTGCACAAAGTTAGTCTCAAATGAAAGGTACAACCTTCCCATCGGCTGCTATTGAATTGATTGGACTTCCGGTTCCGGAGTTACAAGTTGAAGAGTGCAATCACACAGCAAATTCCCATATAAACTGAAATGAAAAAATTTCAAAATCAAATTTGTATTTTTGATGCCAAATGACTTTAAAATGCATGAAACATTGAGATGTTTGACAAAAATGGACTTTTTTGGACTTTGGTACATTTTTGCCTTTCTCATATAGAGAGGTTATGCAATCACTCTAAAAATCGTCAATCATACCGGCCCGGAGGGAGTATGCAGTGAGGGGTTGCTACTTTAAAATTAAAACTAGTTTAAAATTTCTTAACAAGTTGAAAATTTTCGGCAGGATCCGCCGCTAGTTTCAAGCGATGTTTCAGTGTCACATAGTATCTCAAGATCGTGGCTGTCGATCCATTGTATGTATGTGCAAATCGTACTGAACATGTAATATTTATTTCCACCATTGTATTGAATATAACCAGCCATGGAATCGTAGTCTGGACAAATGAGACAAGCACAATTGCACCACTAGGTGGATTAAAACAGGTTTTTATTTTGGGAATGCGTCGAGTTGAGACGAAAACGTAATATGATTAATAACGAGGATAACACTTTCCAAATGTAGAGAGAAATTTATGAAAAATGACGATTTCCATTCGACTCTAGCAGGATCCAGATTTTGATGAGCATTTGATTTTTGTTGTATGACCAATTATATGTATAAGTAAAATATTCAAAAACAGTAATTTAAGGTCAAGATAGCATCACCGCCAATTTCGGAGGTTTAGTATCTTCGATGAGTTTTACAAACGTTAAACAGCGCATCATTTAATAAAATAATTTTGACGGTATATCGTCCAAGAAGTATTTATGGTGAATTTTCTCAGGTTAATACTCATGACTACAATAAAGTCTCAACAAATTCGCTAATGACATGAACTCTGTTACTATTTTCTGAAAAAATAATTCTGCATAATTTTAAAACTTCAAAAATTACGGTTTCGGAATTATGCCGTTTGGACAGTATGATCGATTTTCAGCAAACCCCCACCAAACTGAATTTCTGGCTACGCCGCTGACTTCAAGTAAGTAGAAACAAAGTCGTTCTACACTCGTTCACAAGAAACTTCTTCGAATGCTGAATATCTATTATAATACATTGAAACCCCGATTTTATCAGCCAAATATGAACATATGTTTGATGGGCTCTAGCAGACGAACAAGACTGAATTCGAGTAAATCCTTTCTTGAGCATGTTTTCCTTATCATGAAGATGGAAATATGCAAAAAAAAAGTTCATCATAATCAGAAATAGTTATCAATATAGTTACAACAAGGGACGGGAAGAATATTTTAACAGCTTCAGTTTATTATAAAGAAAAAAAATTTCCCGATTTAGTCAATGTCCCCATTTTGTCAGCCTAAAATACACCATGAGACTGATAAAAATGAGTCTTTATTGTATGTATTATTCACTGTGTTTCACATTAATATGTACATTTCATTTTTGGGGATTTTTTTATTGCATCGAACTACAACAATTTTTAGGTAGTTTTCAAGGGGTTATATGTTGCAGATAGAGAAAATACTGAAATTTTCAGCTTTTTCCCTATACAATATTACGAAAGCTTATTAAACAATTTTTCCTAATAAGTTTGTGAAAATTATAAACTATTTGAAATTTTTTAATAGTTTTATTTTTTATTTAAACGTGATTTTTTTAATAAATAGTGACCATCACTTCACAACATAGTCTATTTTTCATGGCTTGCGGTGAGCACGATCTCTCGAATTGCTGAACTGAGAATTATGGAATAGAAATTAATTTTTAGTATTCTTTACAGATTTAACTCGCCGCGCAGATAGCTCTGAATTAGACCCGCTGGTGCCCTAAGACGATTTCGCTAGATTTTCAGAGCACTGTGCACCCAGTGCATTAACGCAAGTGACGGAAGGTTATCGAAAAGTTTCGTGAAAATGAAAATTCCAGTAATGATGATGATTTTCCCAAACGGTTCGTTTTCGAGAGGTTTTTATTTGTTCTTTGGCATTAGGATTAGCGATAATAATTTAAATCAAGGATACTACTGGGAAGTCACCTTTAGAAAAAGTCGATGTCGAAGTAAAATTTGCAACTATGCACGCATGCACTTCAGAGATAGCGTGATATCAGGAGCTGCGATTCCATTTCAACGCTTTGTTGTGAAAAGGGTGATACTTACAAATGTAAACATAAGGCTTTTTTCACATATGCGAATGAGGGCTTTGAAACGCAACAAATTTACCTAAAAAATGGAATTCTACGATATTGCTTTCTTAAACTACAGCAAAAATGCAACGGGCGAAACTGTATTTTTGTTTGTTTATTTAAAGTTTCGCCCTCCATGCAAACAAACAGAGCGATACTTTTTTTGCTAACAGTTTAGAGGCGAAACTGTTTTTTCGTATTTTTTAGGATTATCAGCTGTAAATAGTAACAATGATCGCTATCCAAAAAACCCGGACGAAATCGGTGGTGTAAAACGGTAGTTATTGTAAAAAAAACTTCAATGCTGATAGGTGGGACCGAAAAAGTAAATAATCGCCAAAGGGGCGATAGTATCATTTTGTCAATTTCAATAGCAAAAACAAATTTTAATTTAATAATTTCAAACACTTTATGAAATTTTAGGTTTCTATCACTGATCATGCAATCTAGGATGTAAAAAACACAATAGTTGTTAAAATACGTACAGGATTAGCCCCTCGTTCACGAGCAGCACCGTGATCAAATGAGATCGACGTCATGCGTCAAAGCAGACAGCAGAGACGATCGTGACAATTAGCTGGACTTGATAGGTAGAAACCACATGCAAGAAGGTTGTATTAGCTAAGGTTACACTCCCGTGAAATATTTAAAGCTATACCCAGTTTCTTTTAGTGAGCTTAAACAAGAGAGTAAAACCAAATTAATACGCGATCGCGAGTACGGTGTGCTATTGTGCAGGTGATTAGTTCGATCTGTGCTATCAGTGCAGGTGATTAGTTCGATCTACAACCTTCAACGATCAATCATTCCTATTAACATAATTTCAATCGTTTAGCAGATAATTATCTCAATGATTATTCTAAGACCCGCGACAATATTGTATTCCACGGAAGTGATCTGAAGTAAGATATATTTAATATCCCTGGGCATCCCTTAGTAGCCTATTTCTCTATCATAGGTAACCCGAACATAACCTATACAACCGCAGGTCAGTCGAGGCAATTGTCACCAAAAGAGATAGAAACTAATTGTATGTACATAGTACAAATGAATTTGAATTTAATTTAATAATAAATGAATTTACAGTTCGAGTCTCGTCGAACGGACTGCGAAAAGCTTCTTACAAACTCAAAAATTACGAGTGATGAGTGCCCCGGAAGCTGACAATAGCACTATGCATTTCACCGATGGTACGACACCGCAAGAAGCCATTAACTGCAAAGTCTGCGACCGTCCGACCATGCCGACAACATGGTTGCCTGTGATAAGTGTAGCACTTGGTGGCACTTCAGTTGCGCAGGCGTTAATGAATCAGTTGCTGATCGGTCTTGGAGGTGTAATGATTGCTCAACGTTCTGCGAAACGATTGTATCATCCGTAAGTACAGCCATAAGTGCAGAACTGCGATTGAGGCAGTTGGAAGAAAAAAAGGCTTTGGATGATCTGCAAGCACAGAAGGACCGAGAGTTCTTAGCTCAGAAACATCTTCTGGAAGCCGAGGTCGAAGCCGAAAAGCAAGCTGGTAGTCGAAGAAGTTTTCGAAGTCGCCCCAGTCACAAGGAGGTACGCAATTGGGTAGATGAGCAAAACACAGCGCTTGAGAAGGTTGTCCCCCCCAGTTGCTAATACATCCACACCGGTTACTGCTTCGATAGCCGTTGCATCTCGCCCCAGTAATAAATGTCCTACCATGCAAAAAATGACTGGAAATGTGCCACTGGGACCACAACCCGTGTACACAATTGCCCCGATATTAGCACGTCAACAAGTGACACATTACACTACACAACAACAGGCGCTGTTTCCGCCAGTCCAGCATGAGCCAGGTTATACTCAACAAGATCCAGTTTTTCCGATTCGAAGTCAACAACAGCAAAATGGTTCCAATATGTCGTATGGACTATCAAAGCCAATTCTCCCACCCTTGGGACAGCCACCTTCATCGTTCGTGGCTGGAATTGCTACAGGGACATCTTTCGATCTTTTGCCAGAGAATAATCTTCTACCACATTATTCGCATGGGAACCGTGATACAATTCAACAACCTGGACTGGTGCCAAATACGTCGTCGCACTATATGATGGCTCAGCAACAATCGATGGCATGGCCCACATTTGGCATCAACATGTTCCCACCAAGGATCCCATTCCCAGGTCAATAGACCTTTCTCGTCCGACCTAACACCTGTTTTTCTTATTTTTAATCGAAAGATTACACATTTATAAGAACATTTCCGTAAAAATGAGATTTTTAGGAGCTATCATGATTTTTTAATGATTTTTTAAAATTTGAAATATGCAAGAATGTTGAATATTTTTTTCACCTCAGCAAGAATGGTGGGACTTAAAATATGCGTTTGGGCAGCACTGCTTTGAATATTTTCACTTAAGTTCTTGGCAACGCGGTAATTGAAGTGGTGAATCGCAGTACAAAATTCATTAGCAATGTAAACAAACTAAAATGAACCTCTCGCTGTATGAACATTGGATGAAAATGTTTAACCTCACTTTTTTGACAGTTCGCAGGTCTTGTTTACATAGACTTGGAATTTTTGACATTAAAAATGTCTTACTCCACTATCTGGGGCTAGGTGTCATTCTAAAATCTAAACTATCTCCCATGTAACGAAACTATGTAAGGTTTGCACGCTTATAACTCCGATATTACTAGATGGATTTTAATCATTCATACACCAACCGATTCAGAAATACCTAACTTAAATATTGGTAATAATTTAATATCTCCCCAATAAAAGTAGACTTTTGGAAATTGGTAAAATTAAAAAGTTCACGAAAAACGGGAAAATTACCATTCGTGAGGCAGATTTCTCAGACACAGCCGTCAAGAGAGGGCAGCTTAGTTGCTCAATGAAACACGAAAAGTCATAAATAGAAGCAACGCATGTCCGTTTAAATCAGTTGTTGCTCTTATCCCATACGGGCAACATCGTCTCCGGGCGATGCAATAAGCGCTATCGATTTTCGGTAACGTTGGCATTTGCACACACTCGCACCTAAGTGACTAAACCATATACTGTTAGTTTATAAATAGAGGTGACGCGTACCCGTTTGAATCAGTTTTTGTTCTTATGTCGAACGGGTAAGATCATGGCTGCAGCGTCTGGGCATTACAATAAGCGGTAGACGCTATGCATTTTCGGCAGCGGTGGCCGTGTGCGGATTTTTCGGGTACCAGCACGGTGTCACAGAATGATTTGCAAAGTGGGTGGGCGGGGTGGTTTTGATTTAATTCAATACGGTGTGTGCTGCTTAAGAGTGTTGCGTTTGAAAAAAATATATTTATTTTTATGCATGCGTGTGCGTTGTAACTTGTTAATCCATGTTTACGGCGCTTTGTAGCTGCGTAGGGTAAAGAGCCTATTGTTTTTCATGTTTCATATTTCGGTTTTATGTTTTTTATGAGTAAGGCATCTGACAACGTGCTTCTGTAGCTATTGCACTGTTCAGCAGCGTAGTATTTTATATAAGAGAGTACACTCAGGTTTCTTTACGCGGATTTTGAAATTTACCCGGTTTTCATTTACACGGCCTGTATCCCCTGCGTGAAAAATCTGAATGTAATTGCATCGGAAACAATCACATTCCCAGCAGAACTTTTTGTTTTCTAATTTCAAACACTTTTGTTTCGTACTGCACAAAACGGAAAATTTTAAAACAGAACTTACCGTCCCAGCAGCAGTTGGAGCGGGTGTTCTTTTTCGATTCAAATTCAAGCCATGCCTTAAGCGTTACTGGACTTAAAATTGTTTTCCCAGTTTATCCAGTCAGAATATCTGTCCTACCCTATGTATTTAAAACACAGTTCTAGTTGCGTTTTAAAGTATACAACAAATAGAACGGTTGGGTATACTAATTTGAATTTTAAAATAAATCTGTTTTAAATTATGAAACAAACCGCTGCACTGAAGATATAATTATGTCAGTACTATTACCACATAAAACACCTATATAACATAAAACGCTGCAGAATTGGTTTAATAATACAATGTTTACACTACAGAGTTATAACACGTTTTAATAATTAGCAACAAGAAAAATGTCACCAAAATAGCATAAAAACCCGTTTTAACTGATAGTGCGAACGTTGCATAACAATGTAATTTATCAAATAATTTCATTTTTTCCACCACTAATCGATCAAGAAATACTTAAACTTAAGATTGTTTATTTAAGTTCATTAGTACATTATTGAAAATTTAAATGGAAAATGAAATTTCATATTTCATGGAGAATCTGTATATTTCCGTTGGCGGGCGTGGGCTTCCTCATCACAGCTCTCAATATGGAACTTTTCTTTTGAATATATTTTCTGGACAGACCAACCTATTTTTACTAGATGGATCAGCCAAATAATGCCAACCACCTAGTGAGATACTTGATTAATTAATAGATTACCGTTAAAAGACCTTCAATAAATTATGTTTTGATGGGGAGGGTATATAGCAAATTGTAACATATGAAAACAGGCGAGTGAACAAGAACGTGAGTCGATATGTGTGATAGATAAAATTGATTTGCACGCTCTTGAAAAAAGCTACATTTTTAATGTCACCGTGGTCGTGTCCTGTACACAACCCTTTAATTTTTTGTATTCGACCACAGTATGAGAAACTTGATTTGGTTCGCTTTTAAATGCGAATATCTTGTATTAATAAGCTCGCTAGGCTTTCATTTTTATTTGACGTCGTTAGGCAATGTTCCGTTAAATTTGGCATTTGGATTTTTCTTGTCCACGATTCGTTGAAGAAAGCGATTTTATTTGTTGCGATCAATTTAACTTTTGTTTTTTTTTTTTTTTGCTGAATTACAATGTTAGCCACGAAACATTTTGATGATCTCTCGTAATTGCGTTGCAAATGTCCTTGAAATTATGTACATCACTTCATAGGTCCGCACCAGTTGCAGCCGCTCCACCTCGCCGGAATCGAGTTAGCCGATGGTCCAGCCTGCGTCACACTCGGCTGTCGCTGCACCAATGGTAGCTCCAATGGTTACTGCTGGTAGTGTACCGATCGGCTCCGTCGGTAATACCGTTGGACATACCCTCATCGGAATGTTCAGCGGTTCCGATTCACAAGAGGACAGGCTGCCCCGGTATTGGGCAAGGCAAACACTCCGGCAGGACCATGTTCGTGGGAGATCAAGCAGTTATTATCTTGTACCCAAGGCCAGGCCGAGTGTGATTCGTAACAATTACCAAATTTAGAAGTACATATACATAATGTACACGTCATTCGTAACCCAACTTTGTACCGGGAAACAAGTGCTTTTTGTTCTCTCCGGTGTGGTTTAGTTTTTTCGGTAGTACGAAGGTGCTTGCTGTGGCAGAGGCTGCAGTAAAGCATTTCTAATAAACAGTCCCGCGAGTGATAATTATTACCTGCGATATCAGTGAAGTGCGTCACTAAACAATTTTCTTGCCTGAAAGACGGCTTTGTTTAGACGAGCTATATCAGCTCTACTGTGTGAAGGTCACGCGGGTGATGGATAAAACAAACGAAGTATCAATTCACCTACCAGCTCGTCAGGAACAAACTGGTGAAGTGTTTCGTTTTTTTTTACTTTTCTTATCGATTTTTGTATTATTGTTTTTGATTTTTTATTTTGATTTAAATTAAATAGTGCGGTCGAGCGTGTTGCTCCCGCAACAAAATGGAACAAACAGAAGGATCACCCTCCGAAGACGAATATTATGGGGAAGAAGAACGTATATCTGATACTGAGACAGATAATGTTATGGTCGATCCACTTCCCCCACTTTCCCCCAATGTCTCACAGCCCTCCCGAGTCAAGGTTTACCAGGATGGATCCGCTGGTCCTTGGGTGGTATACTTTCGGCTCAAAAATAAACCGTTAAACAGCATAACTGTTGCACGGGAGCTGACAAAACGTTACTCGGCCGTAACCGAGATTAAAAAGGTTCAGTCAGATAAACTGCGCGTAGTCGTTACTGACTTGAAACAGGCCAATGAAATCGTTAGCAATAGCCTCTTTACGCTGGAGTATCGCGTCTACATCCCTTCTCGTGATGTGGAGATCGACGGTGTGGTAAGTGATGCGGGTCTAACTGTCGATGATCTGATGAATGATGGGGCTGGCCGCTTTAAGGACCCTAACCTTCAATCAGTTAAGATTTTGGAGTGCAAGCAATTGCACTCAAAGTCCATCGAAGATGGTAATTACTATCCATCAGACTCGTTTCGCATAACCTTCGCCGGATCTGCACTTCCGAGCTACGTTGAAGTGGGAGGAGCTCGTCTACCTGTACGCCTGTTTGTACCGCGGGTCATGAATTGTTCCAATTGCAAGCAGCTAGGTCACACGGCCACCTACTGTAGCAACAAGCAACGGTGCGGTAAATGTGGGGAACGCCATGCGGATGATACTTGCAGTAGGCCCGCTGAGAAGTGTGTTTACTGTAGGGAGAATCTGCATGCACTTTTGACATGCCCAACGTACAAACTTCGCGCGGATAAACTGAAGCGATTCGCCAAAGATCGCTCCAGACGCTCTTACGCAGAAATGCTTAAAAGAGCTGTTCCACTTATCTCCGAAAACCCATTCGCTCTCTTGCCTACTGACGATAACGCCTCTAACGACCCTTGCGATGGGCATTCTTTAGCTCCGCTTGGAAACTCTAGGAAAAGACCTAATCAAAACTCACCTGAACTTCCTCGTAAGGGTCCTAGGTTGTCCCAAACAAGGGTACAAAATAAAAATAATTCATCAACTAGAAGTGCTGGTACAAATCCGAAGATAATACCTCCTGGTTTTGGGAAATTGAGATACAACCAGGAGTTCCCAGCACTCCCCGGGGCACCAAAAATCCCAAGTGCTCCAATTTTACAGTCAGAAACTCAACCTAAAACGGGATTCCTTAAATTTTCTGACATTGTGGACTGGATATTCACAGCTTTCAACATTACCGATCCTATGAAAAGCTTGCTGGTTGCTATTCTACCAACAGTAAGAACATTTTTAAAACAGTTGACTGAACAATGGCCCCTCCTTACAGCGATCGTATCGATCTGATCACTGTTTTACAGTGGAACTGCAGAAGTATTATCCCCAAAATTGATTCACTAAAACACTTGCTAAATTACAATCATTGTGATGCATTTTCCCTATGTGAAACATGGCTAACTTCTAATATAAACCTCAACTTCCACGATTTTAACATTATCCGCTTGGATCGGGAAGACTCATATGGGGGGGTACATTTAGGGATCAAAAAGTGCTACTCCTTCAATCGAATCAACCTCCCTTCGACGCCAGGCATTGAAGTTGTCGCTTGTCAAACAACAATCAAAGGCAAAGATATTTGCATTGCTTCTATTTACATTCCTCCTAGGGCCATGATGGGATATCGAAGATTCTCCAACGTGATTGAACACCTTCCCTCGCCCCGCCTGCTTCTTGGAGACTAACTCTCACGGTACGGGGTGGGGCTGTCTATACGACGATAATCGATCTTCGACAATTCAAGACCTTTGTGACAACTTCAATATGACAATTCTGAACATAGGGGAAATGACACGGATTCCTAGACCACCTGCGCAAGCAAGTGCACTGGACATATCTTTATGCTCGACATCACTACGGTTAGATTGCAAGTGGAAGGTAATATCTGATCCCCACGGTAGTGACCACTTACCAATTGTAATTGCAATCACCACTGGTTCAAGACCATCGGCACCAGTGCTGGGAAAATCATAATCAAAAAAAAAAATCAAACCGCAATCATGACTGTTAATTATCGCTTATGATTTTTTCGAAAATTCTCACTGCCGATAAAATCATGCCGTGATCACTCTATTAACTATCAAAAGATCATCTCCCAAAAATCATTACCGATTTTTTCTTGCCCTCTATCAGTTGTGATTTTGATCTGTGGTTGAATTTGATAATTGAGAGGGCGATCACGGCATGATTCTATCTGCAGCGAGCAATTCGGAAAAAATCACAAGTGAGCATTATCAGCCATGATTGCGATTTGATTTAATTCTTGGATCAATGATCATTATCTATTTTCGAACATTATGGATATGTTAGGGGTGTCAATCAGCCAAGCTGAATTTTTTTTCAACTTTTTGGGAAAGTGTTTTATATTGAAAGGCGAGTTGAGGGCTGTTGAAAATCAATAGTTTTGGACATTTTCAATGCAGAGGGGGGGGGGGGGGGGGGTCCGCCGATGCATCAAAATGGAATTTTTTCTACTTTTTGGGAAAGTGTTTTATATTGAAAGGCAAGTTGAGGGCTGTTGAAAATCAATAGTTTTGGAGATTTGCAATGTAGAGGGGGGGGGGGGGTCCGCCGATGTGTTGAAATGGAATTTTTTTCACCTTTTTGGGAAAGTGTATTATATTGAAGGACAAGCTAAGGGCTGTTAAAAATCAATACTTTCGGACATTTTCAATATACAGTGGGGTCCGATGATGTGTCAAAATGGAATTTTTTTCAACTTTTTAGGAGCGTGTTATATTAAAGGGCAAGTTGAGGACTGTTAAAAACAATAGTTTTGGACATTTTCAATGTACAGGAGGCTCTGTCGAAGTATCTAATTAAGAATGATTTCAACTTTTTGGGAAAGTGTTTTATAGTGAAGGGCAAGTTGTTGTCAGATAAAAATCAATTATTGACATTTTAAATGAGCTTGGGGTCTGTCAATGTATTACAAATATTAAACAGTAGGGGCTTTTGATAAATGTTTAAGCAAAGGAGACAGACCTCGAACAAATTTTCAAAGTAGATTTGTTTTTAAAAAGATGATTTTTTCACTATGTGAAGGACGAGGTTCTATAATTGGCAAAATAGTAAATCCTTTCTGGAGCATATTTTTCTTGTCTTAGAGATGCAAAATTAGCAAAAACCAAAAAATCATTTATTTTAAATTTTGCGCTGGAAGACCCCCTTAAGGGAAATTTTTACGACATAATCCGAAAGGATTACAAGGCTATGTCTAGGGACGATAGAAGAATATTTTAATAGCTTCGATTTATTAAAAAGAAAGATAAAAATATAAGAGGGGTGCGCCCCGCCGCCGCCGATTGTAGGGAAAAATTAGAGGTGGCGCACCTCTAAAAAATATTTCCCGAACTGACCTGACCATTAAAACGTTTCTGTTGGAAAAGCCTTTGCACTCCGTAACACAATTAAAACTACTTTTAGAAAATACTAAAACAAGGTGGTCTAATTTTTAAAGCTCAATATCATCAATATCAAGTATATCATGTAGAGCTTTTTTTTCTCGGCTTGCTTTTTTCATTGTAGGAATTATTGACTCTCCAAAACAAGGTCATTGGATGCGTGGTACGCATTTTTTTAACACAACCTTTTATTTTACGAGCACTACATTCTTTTGCTTTCACACATAAATAACGAGCATAATCCATAACAATAAATCAAGGACATGATTCTGCGAAAAAAAAATTTTGGCGTAAAGTAGCCCGCCTTGTGGGGGTGACTTTACGCCAGTTTTAGCTCTTTAGATTTCACGTACAATCTTGATTTTCCAAAAGTTCTTTTCAATGACTTTGGAGGTACTAGTTCCATATGTAAAATATCGAATAGTTTCAAATTTAAAGTTGCGTGATCGTACTTCAAGTATTGATTTCAACTACCAACAACTTGTCCATCAATATAAAACACTTTCCCGAAAAGTTGAAAAAATTCAATTTTAACGCATCGGCGGACCCCCCTGTGCATTGAAAATGTCCAAAACTATTGATTTTGAACTACCAACAACTTGTCCTTCAATATAAAACTTTCCCGAAAAGTTTGAAAAAATTCCATTTTGACACATCGGCGGACCCCCCTGTACATTGAAAATGTCCAAAAGTATTGATTTGCAACTACCAACAAACCGTTCTGGTAACACTGTTGTGAATCAGTTTGTTTATTTTCGTTCTCGTACTTTGGATCGTTTTTTTGTGTATATTAAGTGATTTCTCAATTAGAATAGAGTTTGTGCCCTCGCCTAAGCTGCAGTTATTGATCAATTGACTGATAATTTGTGATTCTTGGTCGTGCGGTGACAATTGATAAACATTTTGTTCTCCCAAAGTGTCGTCGGTAGTGATAGAATCCTTGTGGTGAAACCGTGGATGCATATCGGGAAAGCTTACTCGCGAAGTAGCTACTGTTGCCTACCTGTAGGCGATTCGCAATGGATTCGATCTGCCTACAGTGCTCCGAGCCGGTAACCACTTTGAATCAGCTGAAATGCCAAGGATTTTGCGACAGAATCATGCATCTATCGTGTTCAACGCTCACTCGTCCAAAATTGGACATGATTAACGACTTAGCGAATATATTCTGGCTTTGCGACAGCTGTGTGGATTTGATGAAATCCTCCGCAGTGAATGCAGCTTTTACAGCATTGAGCGAAGCGTTCCGTTTGCTGACCGACACACATAAAACAGCGCTTGAAGCATTAAAAGCTGAAATGGAGAAAACCAGAAAATCAGTGGAATCCGCAACGACATTGCCTGCAACTCCCATATCATGGCCCGTTCCAAATAGAGCTGGAGTCAAACGTGCTCGCGAGACGGAGGATGATAAATTTCCTTCTAAATCCGATGTCCCTAGTCTATCGTGTGGCAAGAAAAAGGGTGATGTAGCAAAGGTACCCACAATCACTGTTCAACCCGCTACTAGTAAATGCTGGATTTACTTGTCACGAATTGCTACCACCGTTTCCGAAGCTGAGGTTGGTGCTATGGTTAAGGAGTGCCTCTCAACGGACGATCCGGTCGAAGTGAAGAAGTTAGTGAAAAAAGACGCAAATCTGAGCGGGCTTAATTTCATTTCTTTCAAAATTGGTGTTGACCCTCAACTTCGTGAAATGGCTCTCAATGCCGATACCTGGCCGGATGGGATGTATTTCCGCGAGTTCATCGACTTTCGGCAAGAACGTAATAATGACGGGAAGCTTGGGTTTCGGAAAACACCTCGACTGGGATAAATCCATCGCAAATAGCAGTTATTTTAGACCACGCACCGACAATTCGCCTGTTGATCAACGGCAACCGGGACGCACCGTAGAAAGCAATATGGAATCCCCCAATCCTCCCAGCACAGTCGTGCCCCTTGCAGTCAGCAGTATCTTCAGTCGTCCGGGCCCTGTGTCTGGGAATGGAGAGGGGGACTTCCAAATTGCCCTCTTTGGCAAGTATTTTCAAAATTATGTTGATGAATCAACCGTTTTTCCTGATGGAACTGTTTGTTCTAGCTCGAATGCTTCCGACTGTCAATTAATGAGTCATCGCTGTCAGCCGTCAGCTGGAAACCTCCTGAGGAGCACTCCAACTTCCATCACGAGTGTTACCAATTCATGCAGTTCACCCGCTCCTTCCGCTGTTAGCAGTCATTCCAATCGCCCCGGTGTACATTCCAGACGAATGAATCGAGGAGTGCCGGTCAGCCTTCCGTGCCTAAAATCGTCGCCCATCCACTTATACTATCAAAATGTGGGAGGCATGAATTCCTGTGCAAATACCTATCGTCTAGCTACCTCGGACTGCTGTTACGACATCATCGTATTGACAGAAACATGGCTAAATGAGCAGACTCTATCCAGCCAGGTGATTTGCTCTGACTACGAGGTTCTCAGATGTGATCGTAGCCCTCTCAACAGCAACAAATCCACCGGTGGCGGTGTTTTGCTCGCTGTGCGTCGTGGATTAAAAGTTCAACATATAACAAATGACGCTTGGAGCAGCATCGAACAAGTATGGGCAGCGATAAAATTGGGAAATCGAACATTATATATATGTGTGGTTTATTTCCCTCCCGATAAAATTCGCGACTCTGCACTAGTTGATTCTCATTCTGAATCATTGACTTCTGTTTCCGCGATGGCGCAACTCACTGACGAAATCATGATTATCGGCGATTTCAACCTTCCTACAATAAAGTGGCGTTCCGTTCATAACGGATTTCTACAACCCGACCCAGACGAATCTGTTTTTCATCCTGGCAGCATCACTCTTCTGGATGGCTATAGCACGGCTACACTTCAGCAGATCAACAGCACCACGAACGAGAACGACCGGATTTTAGATCTATGCTTCGTCAATGCCAGAGATCAATCGCCGTATATTTCCACCGCCCTCACCCCGCTAGTAAAGTATGTTCGTCACCATCCGCCTTTACATCTTACACTCCAGGACGTACCGCCTATGAAGTTTTCGAGCCACGCGCCCACCGTGTGTTACAATTATAAGCGGGCCGACTATAGCAGCATTTTGAATATTTTACGCAGTATTAACTGGGATTCTGTGCTAAGCAAGGATGATGTGAACTCCGCCGCTGAAACGTTCTGCCATATAATGAGCTACCTTATCGACCGTCATGTCCCAAAGTGTAATCAACGAAGTGATCAATCCCCCTGGCAGACAGCCGAGCTACGTCAGCTAAAAACTGCGAAAAGAGCAGCATTACGAAAGTTTACCAAACGCCGTACCTTGTCACTTAGAGCTTATTATGTAAGGCTCAATAACGATTTTAAAAAACTGAACAGTTTTTGTTTCTCAAACTACCAACGAAAAATGCAACGTAAGCTTAAGTCGGATCCTAAATCGTTTTGGAGATACGTCAATGAGCAGCGGAAAGAAACCGGCTTACCTTCTACAATGTTCTTGAATGGTGAAGTTGGGCATGATTCACAAGCCATATGCAAATTGTTCGCCTCTAAATTTGCGAGTGTGTTCGTCAGTGAGACTCTGTCCTCGCAGCAGATTGACGTTGCAGCTAGCGGCGTGGCCCAACTCGAACGGTCAGTGAGTGAGATTCATGTGGAGCACTCGGATATTGTATCAGCAGCATCCAAGCTTAAAGCATCGTCATCTCCTGGGCCAGATGGTGTCCCTGCTGTGTTTTTGAAAAAGTGTATATCTGGTTTGGTGGAACCTCTCTGTCAACTATTCAAAATGTCACTGACAACCGCGATTTTTCCTCAATTGTGGAAAGCAGCTTTCATCTTTCCTGTTCACAAAAAAGGTGATAAGAGAAACATTGACAATTATCGAGGAATATCTGCGCTCTGTGCCATTTCCAAGCTCTTTGAGTTAGTCGTGGTGGAGTCAGTGTTTTTTCACTGTAAGGAATATATTTCTAAAGACCAACACGGATTCATGCCGAATCGATCTACGTCGACGAATCTACTATCTCTAACCTCTTTTGTGTCCGAAGGGTTTGATGCGAATCAACAAACTGATGTTATATATACTGACTTATCTGCAGCTTTCGACAAAATCAATCACGATATCGCAGTCGCTAAATTGGAAAAACTTGGCTTCAGTGGATCACTCCTGCGATGGTTTCAATCCTATCTCGTTGGCCGTCAACTCAGTGTGAACATAGGTGATGCATACTCCAAACTGTTCTCCGCAACGACTGGTATTCCGCAAGGAAGTCATCTCGGACCATTAATATTCACTCTCTATTTCAACGATGTAAACTATCAGCTGAAAGGACCACGGTTGTCGTATGCAGATGATCTAAAAATTTTCAACAGAATTAGGAGCCGATCGGACGCACAATATTTGCAGCAGCAATTCGACACTTTCAGCAGATGGTGTGAAAACAACCGAATGATTCTGAATCCGGCGAAATGTTCTGTGATATCGTTCACCAGAAAAAAAGATCCCATTGAGTTTGAATATAACTTGTCTGGAGCTCTTGTTTCCCGGGTGAGCTGCGTTAAGGATCTTGGAGTGCTGTTAGATTCGAAACTTACATTTAAGAATCACATTTCGTATGTTGTTGGTAAAGCATCGCGAAGCCTGGGCTTCATTTTCCGTACGGCTAAATCCTTTACAGACATTTACTGTCTCAAAAGCCTATACTGCTCTTTAGTGCGCTCTACGCTGGAGTATTGTTCGGCGGTCTGGAACCCGAATTACATGAACAGCAGCGATCGAATTGAAGGCGTTCAACGAAAATTTATACGGTATGCTCTTCGACGCCTGCCTTGGCGCGATCCTGTTCGTCTACCAAGCTACGAGAGTCGGTGTCAACTCATCCAGCTCGATACTCTCCAGCGTCGTAGAGAAACTGCAAGAGCCTTATTCATCTCTGATCTTCTGTCAGGACGCATCGATTCTCCAGATTTACTAGAGCGAGTTAACATCCAAGCAAGGTCCAGAACGTTACGCGGAAACGTTCTTCTGAGAGTGCCGTTTCGACGAACTATTCAAACAGCTAATGCCGCTATCACGGGACTACAACGCCTCTTCAATCGTGTGTCGCACTTGTTCGACTTTCATTTGTCTCGAATATCATTGAGAAATCGATTCCTGCAGTTTTTTAGATGTAATTAGTTTAAGTTTCCATCATTGGGGCCGAGTACGGCCTGTTGATGCGCGTGATAAATAAATAAATAAATAAATAAATAAAACAACTTGTCCTTCAATATAAAACACTTTCCCGAAAAGTTGAAGAGCATTCCATTTTGACACATCGACGGACCCCCCTGTGCATTGAAAATGTCCAAAACTATTGATTTTCAACTACCAACAACTTGTCCTTCAATATAAAACACTTTCCCGAAAAGTTGAAAAAATTCCATTTTGACACATCGGCGGACCCCCCTGTGCATTGAAAATGTCCAAAACTATTGATTTTCAACTACCAACAACTTGTCCTTCAATATACAACACTTTCCCGAAAAGTTTAAAAAATCAATTTTAACGCATCGGCGGACCCCCTGTGCATTGAAACTGGCCAAAACTATTGATTCTTGAGTGTAATGTACAAAACGTTCTATTTTTGGCGTAAAGTAATCACCGATGACGGTATTTCAAAACCCACTCGTCAAACTCGTTCCAAAAACAAAGGTAATTACAAAAATATTGATATCCGTCATTATTCCGACGAACTAGTTATGAAAAAAAAGTTCAACAGACGTATTTTTGGAGTCAATACGTTTTTATTTAGCGCAGCTCTGTCTACAAATCAATATAATCCTACCAATAACAAAACAAACTTTAATTTCGTTTTTACTCTTAATTTACTATAATAAACACTTAATTTACTATTATAAACCGAAGCTGTTAATGTATTCTGCTATAGTCCCTAAACATAGGCTTATAACATTTTCTGATTTTGTATAAATTTCACTTAAGGAGGTCTTCCAGCGCAAAATTAAAAAAAAACTCTAAGGCACGGAAAATATGCTCAAGAAAGGATTTACACGAATTGGACTTGGTTCGTCTGCTAAAGCTTATCAAACATATGTTAATATGAGGCTGACAAAAACGGGTTAAAAAGCTGATAAAATCAGGGGCTGACAAAATCGGGTTAAAAAGCTGATGAAATCTGGGTAGACAAAATCGGGAGCTGATAAAATCGGGTCTTCACTTTATTAACTTTTCTAAGTAATAACTTGAACAATTTTGAATTGCTCGAAAAATAAAAAATGGATAACGCAACCTTTAGCCTTAAATTATTGTAGACAAATAAAAGACCTTTATCAGCCCCCGATTTTGTTTATCCCCAATTTTGTTAGCTTTTGACGATTTTGTCAGCCTCATATTTATCAAAAAGAAAGAAATTAACAAAACAATGTTCCAAAAAAATTCAATTTTGACACATCGGCGGACCCCCCTGTGCATTGAAAATGTTCAAAACTATTGATTTTAAACTACCAACAACTTGTCCATCAATATAAAACACTTTCCCGAAAAGTTGAAAAAAATCAATTTTAACGCATCGGCTGACCCCCTGTGCATTGAAACTGTCCAAAAGTATTGATTTCAACTACCAACAACTTGTCCATCAATATAAAACACTTTCCCGAAAAGTTGAAAAAATTCAATTTTAACGCATCGGCGGACCCCCTGTGCATTGAAAATGTTCAAAACTATTGATTTTGAACTACCAACAACTTGTCCTTCAATATAAAACACTTTCCCGAAAAGTTTGAAAAAATTCCATTTTGACACATCGGCGGACCCCCCTGTACATTGAAAATGTCCAAAACTATTGATTTGCAACTACCAACAACTTGTCCTTCAATATAAAACACTTTCCCGAAAAGTTGAAGAACATTCCATTTTGACACATCGGCGGACCGCCCTGTGCATTGAAAATGTCCAAAACTATTGATTTTCAACTACCAACAACTTGTCCTTCAATATAAAACACTTTCCCGAAAAGTTGAAAAAATTCCATTTTGACACATCGGCGGACCCCCTGTGCATTGAAAATGTCCAAAACTATTGATTTTCAACTACCAACAACTTGTCCTTCAATATAAAACACTTTCCCGAAAAGTTTAAAAAATCAATTTTAACGCATCGGCGGACCCCCTGTGCATTGAAACTGGCCAAAACTATTGATTTTCAACTACCAACAACTTGTCCATCAATATAAAACACTTTCCCGAAAAGTTTAAAAAATCAATTTTAACGCATCGGCGGACCCCCTGTGCATTGAAACTGGCCAAAACTATTGATTTTCAACTACCAACAACTTGTCCATCAATATAAAACACTTTCCCGAAAAGTTGAAAAAAAAATTTTTAGCGCATCGGCGGACCCCCCTGTGCATTGAAAATGTTCAAAACTATTGATTTTGAACTACCAACAGCTTGTCCTTCAATATAAAACACTTTCCCGAAAGGTTGAAAAAATTCCATTTTGACACATCGGCGGACCCCCCTGTGCATTGAAAATGTTCAAAACTATTGATGTTCAACTACCAACAACTTGTCCTTCAATATAAAACACATTCCCGAAAAGCTGAAATCGTTAGAATTTGGATTATTTTGCATCCCTACATGTGTGCTGGATCGCTCTCACTCCCAAAATCATTTGGCTAAATCATCATCATAAGGAGTTTCTTACAATAATCATGTACAATACCATCAACCCCGATTTTGCATCTTTTCTATCGTACCTGATTTTCTCAACTTCATAATCCTGATAAAAAAAAATCATAATCAGGCCGTGATCACAGGCGGTGATTTTATTGCAATGATTTTTTGCTAGCACATTATCGCTTCAGAGAAAATCACTAGCGATTTTTTATGGTTGTGATCATAGCACAGCATGATCAGCAGTGATAATCAGGCCCGACGAGAGGGGGGGGTCAGGGGGGGCAACTACCCTGGGGCCCGGGTCTGTTTTGGGGGCCCGCATTTTTAACTGAATTAAATTTATTTTAATTTAATTGATGAAGTTTATTGTTTCTGTCGACACTGCAAATATATTACAATCAACTACTTCAACTTTAGCGGCATTAATTGGGTTCGCAATAATACATCATTTCTGTACCCAGACTCATCACACTCATCAACTAACACGTGTATCACTCAGCTACTCGACGGTTACAGCACCGCGGGGCTAGTTCAACTATGTGACGTCACTAATGACAACAACTGTATTTTGGATCTTTGCTTTGGAAGCCAGGAGCTCTCCGATCACTTTGCCGTTTGTCGTGCTCCAGCTCCTCTCGTTAAACTATGCCAACATCACCCTGCTCTTCATTGTTTTCTCCGAAAATGTGTACCTTGTACATTCGAAGATACCACTGAGAAACTGACATATGCCTATCGCAAGACAGATTTTCGAGGAATGCACCTTTTCTTGTCTCGTATCAATTGGAATGCAATCTTGTCACAATCTGATGCAAACGCAGCGGCTGAAATTGTTTCGAACGTACTGATTTATGCTATCGACCAGTTTACTCCTAAAAAACTCAATCATGGCTGTGAATATCCTCCATGGTCGAATCGTACACTAAAAAAGTTTAAATTGGCCAAAAGGTTAGCTCTAAAAAAGTTTTCGAAATACCGAACCGATATGCAAAGAATCAGAATCTTTTTAAATCATTGTTACAAGAGACTTAATAAGTCTCTCTTCAATTCCTACCTTCATCGTATTCAGAGTCACCTTCGTAACAATCCAAAAAAGTTTTGGAATTACGTTAATGAACAGAGGCGTGAGTCAGGTTTACCCACTTCTATGTCGCTGGGTGATTTAGAAGCGACTTCATTGCCGGACATCTGTGAGTTATTTCGCCAACAATTCAGCAGTGTTTTTACCAATGATACTCTTAATAATCAACAAGTCTCCGCAGCAGCCGACAACATTCCCCGTAGGACTAGTATTGGACCTCATTTCACGATATCTTCCGATATTGTACAAAAAGCTTGCACAAAACTCAAGTGTTCTAACACTCCTAGACCTGACGGAATCCCATCATCTATCATTAAAAAATGCTCGTCGTTGTTTTGCCTACCTCTGTCCGTCGTTTTCAATATATCGTTAAGTTCCGGAGTGTTTCCTACCATCTAGAAATCATCTTACGTTTTTCCGGTTTATAAAAAAGGATCCAAAAGCGAAGTTCCCAATTACCGAGGAATCGCATCTTTATGTGCACTATCGAAATTATTGGAGCTCATCGTTCTCGAGTTTTTGACACATTGTTGTTCTAGATACATCTCAGAAACTCAACACGGTTTCATTCCCAGGCGATCTACTTGCACTAATTTAGTAGCCTACACCTCATTTATCGCTCGCTCGCTACAGGATCGATTGCAGGCTGATGCAATATACACCGATCTGTCGGCCGCCTTCAATAAAATCAACCAATGGCTTCGATCTTACTTGTCAGGCCGTAAAATGTCTGTTAAAATCGGGAATCATTTATCCTCATCCTTCGACGAAACGTCCGGCGTACCTCAAGGCAGCCATATCGGTCCTTATATTTTCCTTCTATACATAAACGATCTGGATTCATTGATTAAGTGCTTCAAGGTGTCTTATGCCGATGATTATAAGTTATTCCATATAGTTAAAAGTTACTCTGATGCTTTGTTTTTGCAATCTCAGTTAGACATTTTCGCTAATTGGTGCATGACTAACAGGATGGTTTTGAATGCCTCGAAGTGTTCTGTGATTACGTTTGCACGAAAACGCTCCATCGTAACATTCGACTACACTATCTTGCAAAACAAATTAAAAAGAGAAACTACAGTGAAAGATTTAGTGGTTCTTGTGGATTCAAAGCTTACATTTAAGGATCACATTGCTTTTATCTCGTCTAAGGCTTCGCGTAATCTAGGAGTTATTTTTAGGGTTACTAAGCATTTCACTAACGTACAGTGCTTAAAAACGTTGTACTGCTCGCTCGTTCGTTCCACACTGGAATACGCCGCCGTTGTTTGGGCTCCTTTCTACAAGAACAGCATTCAACGCATCGAGAGTATTGAGCGTAAATTTGTGCGTTTTGCGCTGCGCCACCTGCCTTGGAGCGATCCCTACAATCTGCCCAGATACGAAGATCGTTGCAACCTCATTGGTCTTGAAACACTGTCTTTGCGCCGCAATGTGACCAAAGCGTCTTTTGTCTCTGATCTGTTATTGTCTCGCATTGACTGCCCTGATTTACTCCGTCTTCTCAACATTGATATTCGCCTCCGAAACCTTCGTTCCTACTCTTTTGTCCGTCTTCCAGTGTCTCGTACTAATTATGGCAAAAATGAACCCGTCAGCAGCATGTGTAGAGTGTTCAATCAATGTTACAATGTCTTTGACTTCAATTTGTCTCGCACTTCTTTAAAAAAATTGTTTTTGCGCACCCTTTCCCAAACCTGATAGTGTTAGCCAATTTTTTATGTTAATGTTAATACTTTACCTATGTAAGATA
The DNA here is from genome assembly GCF_030247195.1 of Topomyia yanbarensis. Taxonomy (NCBI): domain Eukaryota; kingdom Metazoa; phylum Arthropoda; class Insecta; order Diptera; family Culicidae; genus Topomyia; species Topomyia yanbarensis. The sequence continues at coordinate 208,957,430 of NC_080672.1, read as the reverse complement.
GAGTTTAAGAAGTGTTTATTTTAAGCAGTGTTTAGTGTTAGTCATTGTATCATTTGGTTTGTTTGTTAAATGTTGATACCTAAAAGATAGAGGTTTTGTGCCTACGGGAGAAGGAGCTTTTGAAAATCCACTCCCGCGGCTTTTTCCCTCTCAATAATAATAACTACGTTCCAATCGTTCCAATGGTTTTCTGAAGTACGTGAACGTAACCCAATTAGATTCATTCAACAGTGCAATAGAACCATTCTGGTTTCATTTATCGCAAGTGTTTGTCAAAGTGTACAGTATGAAGTTGTTTACAATTTATCATATTCTTAGCTAATGTTACTAATAAAAGTTGGATATTTTCGGAATGGAGTTGACGAGTAGATGACGAAAATCAATGAATGAAGCCACTTTGAAAACCAAGATGGCGAATTCCAGTTAAGACATCTCTATAACCTAAAATATTGACATTTTCGAAAAAGATAATCATAGAATTGATATAGGTATATTGATTTGTGATGCGGATGATATGATTATAGAAAACTTCTCTGAACCAGAAGACGCTATATTGGCCTTCAAAAGGGCATCGCTCATCTACTCGGCAAACCCGCTTAAAAATACCCTCATAGTTTATACAGATATTGTTTGAAATAGCTCCAAGGTACCATTTCTATCATCTACTCATTAAGCCCGTTTCAAAAATTCCCAAATTGTTAGGGTTATCGAGATTATTGTTCAATCGGAAGTCTCCATCCTGGATTTCAAAAAGGTGCCAAATATTCATTTTCATCATGTACTTGTCAAGCCCGTTCCGGAAATACCCATATTGTTAGGGTTATCGATAATGTTGCTCAACCAACGAATTTTGATAAGAATGTGAAGCGATTTTATGATCTAAATCCCAAAAAACGAACTAATTCAATTTACGAACCCTTGGCTTGGTCCGTAAATAGAGATTCCAGTGTACACATTTGATGCAGAAAAATGTGGGAATTGAACTAGATACTTATTCTACCTATTAGTATTCACCAAAAGTTGAAACTCTTTCTCTCACAACTCTCTGTCTCAGTCTTTCTAACAGCAGACTTCGCTGTTGGATCCCATTCATCGCATTCGGAATGTTTTCTCTCTGAATGTTGGCGCAAATGTAACAACTGATTCCAAAACCGATTTTACCATCTTCAGAAACCAATAAAGAAAATTCGTTCAGGTCATAGTGACAACTGCAATAGCTGCATCCAGTGCCTCAAAATCATCAACATGTACCAACAATAAGAAACAAGGCAGCATCAGTGGTGCGAAATTTTACATTCAGTTGCCTATTTCTGATTAATTTGCTGAATTTAATATTCAGTTTCAATGCTTCCCTCATTCATTCACTTCCAAACTGACTGAAATTTTATGCAGAATCGAATGGTTGAGTGCAGAGGAAATATAAATTCACTCACAAACCAAAGCATTCATTTGTTATTATGTGGACAGTTTGAAAGCAGAAGTTCTTTTACATTTTCGAGCATAACTGAACTGCATAATCTATATCTGGTGCACTTTTGCTTGATGATATCAGAGCGGACGGACGAGGAAAACAAACAAACCTTCGATTCATCGCGGCGGGAATAAATAGAATTTTATTTCTTTTTCAAGCTCACGAAGGGATGTCAATTTTTCTAAGCTCGGATTCTGAGCAGCATTAACGATGGTAGCATTAACGTGCGTCAAGGGAGTATGAACGATGGCGATATGGACTGTATGGCAATGTCGCAAAAAAGGTTTCCAATTGCAATGGCAAATCGGACGCAAGTCATTCTAATCGCCAGCCACAAACAAATATTCCTTTATTATTTTTATTTTTTTCATCTATTACTTATTTAAAATACTGACGACTCTGGTAAGCTAACGCATTGAATCGTATCAAATAAACAATTTTCATAAAAAATAGTTTAATTGAAACGGTTGCATTTGTATAGTTCCTCTAATCGATGTTGAAATAAGAAGTCATATATGGTACGGCCCGTCAGTACTTCGAACCCCGGGGCCCGGCGCGGCTCTCGACGGCCCTGGTGATAATTATCACTGATGATTTTTGATTTTTGGTGATTTTCCCAGCACTGATCGGCACCAATCAATGTTCCCTATGACCTCACACGAAACATTGATTGGAAGAGCTACGCTACTGAGATATCCAAAACTATCGATTCAACACAGGTACTTCCCCCGGAGGAAGAATATAAGTTTTTGTCCAACTCGATTCTCGATACCGCGATTCAAACTCAGACGAAGCGAGTAACCGACGTGAACACCCAAAAACGTTCTCCCAACCCGTGGTGGGACAAAGAGTGCTCAGACGTGTACGTGGAGAAAGCTGCCGCGTATAAAACCTTCCGGAACGACGGGTTAGTTGCTAGTTATCGAGTGTACGCGATATTAGAAAAGCGAATGAAAAATTTAATGAAAGCTAAGAAACGCAGTTACTGGCGCCGGTTTGTCGACGGGTTAACAAGAGAAACATCGATGAGCACTCTTTGGGGCACGGCCCGCCGTATGCGAAACCGAAACAGTGCTAACGAGAGCGTGGAATATTCAAACCGTTGGATATTCGATTTCGCCAAGAAGGTTTGTCCGGGTTCCGCCCCGGCACAGAAAATCTACCGCGCCGCGTCGCCTTACAATACCGCGAACGAAACACCGTTTACGATGGTGGAGTTCTCACTTGCTCTCTTATCATGTAACAATAAAGCCCCGGGGCCAGATAGAATCAAATTCAACTTGTTGAAGAATCTGTCAGACTCTGCCAAAAGACGCTTGTTGAATTTATTTAATAGGTTTCTTGAGGGTAACATTGTCCCACATTACTGGAGACAGGTGAGGGTCATCGCCATCCAAAAACCAGGAAAACCAGCCTCCGACCACAATTCGTATCGTCCGATTGCAATGCTGTCCTGTATCCGGAAGTTATTCGAAAAAATGATCTTGTTTCGCCTCGATAATTGGGTCGAAACAAATGGCTTACTGTCAGATACACAATTTGGCTTCCGCAAAGGCAAAGGGACGAACGATTGCCTTGCGTTGCTCTCAACAGAAATTCAAATGACATATGCTAACAAAGAGCAGATGGCATCAGTATTCTTGGATACTAAGGGGGCTTTCGATTCAGTTTCGATCAACATTCTTTATGAGAAGTTGCACCAGCATGGTCTTTCGCCAATGTTAAATAACTTTTTGCTAAACCTGTTGTCTGAAAAACAAATGCATTTCTCGCATGGCGATTTATCGACATCACGATTTAGCTACATGGGCCTTCCCCAGGGCTCATGTCTAAGCCCTCTCCTCTACAATTTTTACGTGAATGACATTGACGAATGTCTTGTCAATTCCTGTACGCTAAGGCAGCTTGCAGATGACGGTGTGGTCTCTATTACAGGTCCTAAAGCCGTCGACTTGCAAGGAACCTTGCAAGATACCTTGGACAATTTGTCTGCTTGGGCTCTCCAGCTGGGTATCGAGTTCTCCACGGAGAAAACTGAGCTAGTCGTATTTTCTAGAAAGCGTGAACCAGCGCAACTACAGCTTCAATTAATGGATCAAACTATTGCTCAGGCGTCAACATTCAAATATCTCGGGGTATGGTTCGACTCTAAAGGTACCTGGGGATGTCACATTAGGTATCTGAAACAGAAGTGCCAACAAAGGATCAACTTTTTCCGTACAATAACTGGAACATGGTGGGGTGCTCATCCAGGAGACCTGATCAGGCTGTACCAAACAACGATATTATCAGTGTTGGAGTACGGATGTTTCTGCTTTCGCTCCGCTGCGAACATACACTTCATCAAACTGGAGCGAATCCAGTATCGTTGCTTGCGTATTGCCTTGGGTTGCATGCACTTGACCCATACGATGAGTCTCGAAGTACTGGCGGGCGTTCTTCCGCTGAAAAATCGATTCTGGGACCTCTCATATCGATTGCTGATTCGATGCGATATTCTGAACCCATTGGTGATTGCAAATTGCGAAAGGCTTGTCGAGCTTAATTCTCAGACCCGATTCATGTCCTTGTACTTCGATTACATGGCACAGAACATCAATTCATCTACGTATAACGTCAACCGTGCTCATCTCTTAGATACTTCTGATCACACTGTATTTTTCGATACATCCATGAAGGAAGAGATTTGTGGAATTCCGGATCATATTCGCCCACAAGTGGTCCCAAATATTTTCTATAACAAATACCATCAAGTCGACTGCGCCAAAATGTTCTACACTGACGGATCAATTCTCGACGGGTCCACAGGCTTCGGTATCTTCAACGAAAATCTTGCTGCCTCATTCAAACTCAATGATCCTGCTTCAATTTACGTCGCAGAATTAGCTGCCATTCAGTATACTCTCGGGATCATTGACACCCTGCCCTCAGATCATTACTTCATCGTTTCGGATAGTCTCAGCTCCATTGAGGCCATCTGGGCGGCGAAGCCTGGAAAGCACTCACCGTATTTCCTGGGGAAAATACGGGAATATCTGAGTGCTTTATCTGAAAAATCTTACCAGATTACCTTGGTTTGGGTCCCGTCACATTGTTCTATTGCGGGCAATGAGAAGGCGGACTCTTTAGCCAAGGTGGGCGCATTAGAAGGCAACACTTACGAAAGACCAATTTGCTTCAACGATTTTTTCAGTATCTCTCGCCAGAGGACGCTCGATAGTTGGCAAACCTCATGGAGCAATGGGCATCTGGGACGGTGGCTACATTCCATTATCCCGAAGGTATCAACGAATGCTTGGTTTAAGGGGTTGGATGTGAACCGGGACTTTATTCGTACGATGTCAAGGATCATGTCCAACCATTACTCGTTTGACGCGCATCTCCGTCGTATAGGGCTTGCTGAAAGTAATCATTGTGTTTGTGAGAACGGCTATCACGACATCGAGCATGTTGTTTGGCTATGCGCAGAGTACTGTGTTGCCAGGTCCCAACTAATAGATTCCCTTCGGGCCCGAGGTAGATCACCCGGGACGTCCTAGCAAGCCGTGACCACCCCTATATTTTTCTTATCTATATCTTTTTGAAAACTATTGATGTCCAAGTTTAATACATTTTCCCCTCTCTCATTCACAGTAAAATCTCACCAACCTATCCCTGTATCTACAATATGGCATTGCTTCACGAGTCTTCGGTGCATACCCTTCTTGATAACCGTCTATCCAGAACATCATGACATACCTCACATGCAGATGATATAGAGTGCCAATAATTATCCGAAATATCGACCCTCCCCTCGCCCCTGCGATTACAGGCTGGAAACTACAACACTACAACAAAGTGTGCATATCCGCCACAATGATCAATCAGCAAACGACGATGTCAATTACACAATATGTATCCCACTTCCTACCTTTTTCCTTTACTTACATAAGAGGGGAGCAAGCCGCCCCTAAAAACGGCTTTCCCTTCCCCCACTAACATGTAACATGTAATTAAAAAAAATGAATTATCGGCCTCGTTAAGCTAAAGCATTTGGGCCTAAATAAACGTATTTAATGTTGGCAAAATCCTGCAGCACAACATAAACTCATAGCCTTTCTAATGGTTATTTAGCCATAGGTAACGAGAAAATAGATATGTTTTATTCATGTACAACAAAAATTACTCAGCAATAATTTAATTTATTATTGATTGTTACGCGTGATTTTGTCTCCAGTGATTGGCCAAAATTGGTCGCTTTTAGAATCTGGTGCTCTAAGCATAACTGTCCCATGTTAATAGCGAATCCCATAACAAATGGGACAGTATAGCGATCATACAGCTGCAACAGCGAATTTAGCATTGACATCAATATAACCAGGTTGGTTGCAAGCAGAAAGAACAATACTAGCTGAGCTGCTAGCTGTTTGTGCTACTAACAACACTTGCAGACTGTCAAATTAACATGATTCTACATCTAGCTTCAATGACGATGGAATATAGCCGAATCCAAAGCCTAACCCATCAGCGCATTTGATCATGTAATGGATATTATGAACGATTCACATTTGATTTCCGTAGTCACAAATTACCGAACCACTGGCAGGTAGCATAATCTTCGGACTTAGTTGTGAATTGGAACAGTCAAGCCTGACTTCCCGAGCTACATCTCCAGTATTGTCGTCCCATACGACTAGTGAACCTAAATGTGTCCCACACACATAGCACACCATCCTGGCAATGGTAACTAGATGCGCCCATCTCGGCCTGCCACAGGTCTATGAAAATACATGTGATAGGACGGTAAGGTGGAGATAGGTGAACGATAAGTTGTTATGATATGCTTATTCCGCTTCATTGAATTCATATGCTTCGAAAATAAGTTAGATTTTTTGAGATCATAACCCGTTTTTCGGAGATTTTAATATATAAGAATGCTTTTTAAAAAAAAAATATTAAAATCGAATGCACTTTTATCTATTTTCATTCTAGACAGACAACACAGTCAACAAGTCCAGGTGACAATTTCACACATGTCACCGTACTGCAAACAACCATCGATAAAACCTATGAGTGCGGAATGTGTGACCAATCATTCCCCAAGAAGAGACAGCTGGCAGTTCACAAGCGCGTACATGCCGTATGGAGTTCCAAACAACGCTCTCAAGGCAGCGATCATAGCGAACCCGAACATGTTCAGGCTAGCTATGCAGAGATGCCTTGACGAGTGCCGTTTCCCTGATAGATGGAAAAGGCAGAAATTGGTGCTGCTAAATACTGCCGAGATAGCGATCCAACGAAAAAGGCGAGGTATTCGATACTGTGCGTTAGTGACACTTGACGTGAAGAACGCATTCAACAGCGCAAGCTGGGATGCCATCGCGCTCTCGTTACACCGGCTTAGCCTACCGGTGGGTCTGTACCGGATCCTGGCAAGTTACTTCCAAAACCGCGTACTGCTATACGAGACTGATGCCGGTCAGAAAAGGGTTCCGATTACCGCCGGAGTCCCGCAGGGCTCGATCCTAGGTCCGGTGCTATGGAACCTCATGTATGACGGGGTTCTGAGACTGAAGTTCCCTCCTGGGGTCAAGATCGTCGGCTTTGCCGACGACGTAACCTTGGAGGTCTACGGGGAGTCAATTCCTGAGGTAGAACTAACCGCAGAACACGCGATTAGCACGGTGGAGGAATGGATGAGCGCGAGAGGCCTGGAGCTCGCTCATCATAAGACGGAGGTAGTTATCGTCAACAACCGCAAGTCGGCACAACATGCAGTTATCCATGTGGGAGAAGTCGCGATCACTTCACAGCGAAGTCTGAAGTCTCTCGGAGTCATTATAGATGACAAGCTGACCTTCGGCAGCCATGTCGACTATACATGCAAGAGAGCGTCGACTGCTGTTGCGGCTCTATCGAGAATGATATCCAACAGCTCAAAGGTGTGCGCCAGTAGACGTAGGTTACTGGCAGGCGTTGCCGTATCTATCCTCAGGTACGGCGGCCCGTCATGGTCAAGAGCACTGAGGGTAATCAGAGCACCTACCGCGTGATGTGCCTCAGAGTGATATCTGCCTACCGCACGGTATCACACGATGCATCCTGCGTGATAGCGAGCATGATGCCAGTCGGGCTGGTCATTCGGGAAGATGAGGAGTGCTTTGAGCTACGTGGAAATAGGGGAGCCCGCGAGCGCACCAGGGTGACCTCGGTCGCCAGATGGCAGCGTGAGTGGGACAACTCCTCGAAAGGTAGGTGGACCCACCGGCTGATACCTAGCATATCGAGCTGGGTGGGAAGACCCCATGGGGAAGTTCACTTCCACCTGACACAATTCCTGTCAGGCCATGGCTGTTTCCGTCAGTACCTCCACAGGTTCGGGCACGCGGAGGTCCCTGTCTGCCCGGACTGCCCAGGTGTAGATGAAACTGCCGAACACATACTGTTCGTATGTCATCGGTTCGACGTCGAAAGAAGAGCAATGCTTGACGTCTGTGGCTGGGACACAACCCCTGATACCCTTACTCAGCCGATGTGTCAATCGGTGGAGAAGTGGAACGCCCTCTCTGCTGCTACCATCCAGATTGCCAGTAGGCTACAGGTAATCTGGCGAACCGAGCAACAGACGACGGGCACGGCTAACTAGTGATTGGTTAGCTGGAGCGAAAAAGGCCAAGCGCAAAAAAGGGAGTGAATGGTCTGTTCATGCCGAGGCAGGTTTGGCGCAGCGAATGGCAACCGCGTAAGGGGTAAACCCAGCCACCCCGAAGCAAGACAGATGAGTGAGTGTATAGGCGTATAAGTGGACTGCCTCATGCCAAGACGGGAGGGTCGTAGCGTAGTATGTTGGAACTTAGCTATCGATGCCTCATGGCGTGGCAGAGGAGTGAAAGGGTGAGCATCCAAGTCAGTCTCACACGGCATGTTAAGGGTGAGCATAAAAGTCAGCCTCACAGGTATGGTAGAGGCTAGCACAAAAGTCAGCCTAGCAAGGAATGAAAAAGGTGAGCACACAAGTCAGTCTCGCATGGTATGTCAGAAGTGGGGCCTAAGAAAAATGTCCCACATGGGATGCCAGGGGGAGTGACAAAGGTACAATAGAGTGGCACGATTGAGAGTGAATCAGGTGATAGGGTGAGCACCCAAGTCAGCCTCACATGGTATGGGTGGGGCGAGCACAAAAGTAAGCCTAGCAAGGAATGAGTAAGGTGAGCACACAAGTCAGCCTCGCATGGAACGTAAAAGGTGAGCACAAAAGTCAGCCTCATGTGGGAGTGTTTGAGAGTGAATCAAAGTGCGATTGAGAGAGCACCCAAGTAAGCCTCATACAGGATGTATGAACGCGTGAGTGAGAGTGAATGAGTACATTTAGTACAGCCATCCCCCCAGAAGTAATACCGAGAGGTAGTTCCTGGGAGGAATGATGGCGGAGCCCAATGGAGTTTAGTCGGTATTAATGGCTGGTCACCATTCGAGCCCGACACGCCCCCAGTGCACCCCGTGTGGTAGATTGGACCCTACCAATAGCACGTGTACTGGGCTAGGACATAAAGGTCTTCTCCATTGTAAAAAAAAACATGCCGGCATGCGACCGTACTCCTGTGATATTTGCGGTAAAGCATACACCAAGGGTATAAATCTAAGGCAGCACAAATGGATACACACCGTGAACGACGGCACCGTTGTCGGATATGTGGCTGAGAATTTTTCACTTCTGGGCAATTGGATCAGCACCGGCTTACCCATAAAGATCAGGCTTACATTTGCGATATCTGCAGTAGGAAGTTTACCGAAAACAGTAGTCTCACGCGACACAGACTTATCCATGCAGGTGAGAGATCGCACATATGCGATATTTGTGGCAAAGAATTCATAACTAGTGTTAAACTCACTCGCCACATGCGCATGCATACTGGCGAGCGTCCGTATAAGCGTGAAATCTGTGGCAAAGGCTACGTGGAAAGCAGCAGTTTGAAACGTCACCAGCGTGTACACATCGATATGAATCTTGCGAATCAAATATTTAGTTGCGACATCTGTGGTAGAAAATTTCTTGAATCTAAAGAACTTACGCAGCACAAACCTATCCACAGCAAAGATCGAGAATTCAGATGTGAAGTCTGGTGACGGGTTTAAAAAATATTCTCACATGACTCGGTACATGCAAATCCATATAAACGAACGCCTGTACAAATGTGACCTCTGCGGGCAGGAGTTTCTTCGAAGAGCACATTTGACCCAGCATAATCGCAGGAATGTTGGCGAACGACCCCATGGCTGTGAATAGTGTGGAAAATGATTCGTTGAACGTAGTCATTTGATGGGACACAAGAAGCTGCACGAATGGTCAAGGAATGGTAGCAGGCGAAAAGGAAAAATTAAAGATTCTACCGTGACCGAATGCATCCACGCGGTCACTGGAGGCGGTAATGGGAAAATAGAAGAGGAAAAGAAAGTTGTAACATAAATTATCTGATCGAAAGTAATATAAATAGAAGTCTTGTTTATTATCAAAATGTATTTAGTAACTTTCTATATTTAATTGCGGCGCCATTAAATGACCCTGTTATCAACAATCGACACTATAAAAATTATCCACTCCCTTACCAACGGCCTGATGAACACTCTCGTAACCATTGTCTTGTAGGAGCTGTTCTAGTTCAAGCCCCCCACACATGGCACACCATCCTGGCGACCAGATGCGCCCATCTCGGCCTGCCACTGGTCTATGAAAATACATGTGATAGGACCGCAATGGCCGTTTAGGGTGAACTGCAATAGGTAGCTATCGAGTCGGAACACTTTAACAGTGTGGCCCTGGCTGCCAGTCATGACTGTACCGCCCGCCACTTCCAAACATGTCACCGGTAACCCTGTTGGTGAAACTCCAGAATACATCGAAGCTCCTCCTCGGATGCGTTATGTTAAGCTGGCAACGCTGTGGACGGATTGCTGAAATAAAATAATGCTTCCTGCCGAACCGGTGCGTACGTGGGCTAAAAAAGAATAAGAATTAAGGCACTTGATGACATACTTAATGCAGACTGAAAATTAAATGACTTAGAATATACAGTATTTTAAAATGACAATTAAAATCTATCTGTTCAGCGCCCTACGTGAGCTTAAAAAATTGCTTGAAACATAGGACTTACTTCGCCCATATGCAGACGTAAACCCCAATCGATCTGACAACCTTGCGTGTACGTTTCTAGTCTCAGAGAATCGATTCGTCCACTCAACCGTGCGACTATCACTTTGTCACCGGCAAGCTTTATGTTAATTACCCCATTGTTGTGGATGTTTTCAGCTTCATATATACCCTGCAATGAAACGTCCGTTAATAGCTGTAATAAAAAACAAGTGACTCCATACAATTTACCTTAAAGTTACCAGTCGTTCCCTCCCAGAACTCCAACCGCCCATCTGCACACCCAATCTCTATGAAATTATCAAAAAAAGTCCAGACACCAGATCGGCGATGTCTGGTAACATTTCTTCCGCGCTGAACCTCCTCCTCCAGGTGGCTGAGAACACAGCGCTCATCTGCTGCCGGGGTGGGATGAAGCCGTATGATTTGACTTACTCTCCACCGCTGCTACATCATAGCCCTTGGTTGAATTATTGCACAAAAACCGGATTCGCAGATCCGCACAAATACCTTTTGGGCATACACGATTATCATTTGTAAAATGTTTCTCATACTGAACGGTAAAATGAAAATATTTTCCTGCATCGCATTCTGATGATTGTGCCTGGTGAAGTTAAACTGTAGTTTTTTCTTCAGTTTGAAAGCAAAACTGGTCGGCGAACTCTCGGGAAACGGGAGACAGCTGATGTTTTTGGATTCCTTGGCAGGATGAAAAACATAACAGATAGGTAGAGAAAACAGGAAAAAAAAACAAAAAAGATGTCATCGATGTTTGAAGAGCACTTTTCACTTTAGAGCAGCGTTGTCAGACGGTTTTGTATAATAAGTTTGTTCAATACTTGCTTTTTACTCCAGCTTGCTAACGGAAGAAGCAAAAAGAGAAGACAAAATAGGAACGATTTTCTCTCTCCGGAGTACTTCCACTTTCTACTGGCACTGGAACAAATCTAATATCGGTATAGTTCTAAATAAAAATACGTATTTATCGGTGTGAAGATGTATGCTAACCAAAAGTTACCTGCAAATTATTGGTTTTAAATAATAGATCATTCTAATGTTATGTAATCAAACCTACCGAGCTCAATCGATTTTAGAATCGGTTGTTGAGCTTCATTTGAAATTTTGATAGTAACCTGGCTGATTGCTGAATCAATTTCCGGATATTAATTGATCGTATTATATGAAAATCGTTATTTTTTGATAAGAAAAAATAAATCGGTATTTTAGTAACTTTATTGGTATTGAAATTAAAAATCGGTTTAGATATCGATGAATCGGTATATTCTGCAACACTGTTTTGGGGTTCATCTACGTCAAAACCAAAGAGAATAGGGAAAGAGACGAATAGTGTGAAGCCAAAAATACCTTATTGAGCAGACCAATCGTGCAATGTAAATAAACATTACTCATGCCTGAGTTGGAGGAGATAAGTATTGTACTTCTATCAAAAAAGAAATTTGAACTTTTGTCAGAATTTAGTTCAATCGTGATTGTAAGGTGCATTCTAGAGTATATGTATGAGTAAAAATAAGCTTTAGAATTATTTCATCTCTTTGTTTCGAAATGCACATCGTTTGATAAACAAATCCATCGATCGACATACGGTTTGTTTTCAAAATATAATAGGAGTCATTTAAAGTGCTGCCTGTAGAAGCGGTTGCCAAAATTCTAGTGTTGAAATCATCATAAAGGGAGTGTTGCCGTTTTGACTGATTTTCACTCTTCGTCTCTTTCACTATTCTCTTTGGTCAAAACAATGTTTTTGACAAATTGGAATGTACTCTTGGAGTTCATACCCAGTAAACAAAACGGCGAATAGCCAGATTGAAATTGATGCCGGCGAGCGGTAGGCTACTGGAACTTTGTTATAAGCTACCCGCCGTAACTTTATTTCATATTCCCCACTCGCAGTTCATCCAAATGGTGTAAAAGTATGGAGAATCGAGGTAAAATAGGACAGGGGAATACAGAGTAAAATGGGCAGTTCGAAGAATTTTTTATTTTTTCAATAGTTAGAGACACCAAATTAACGTGACAGGAATCAGAATCGATTCAGCGATGAAAACGGAAGCTGTTCTGCATATAAATTTTTTCGACGAGAAAGGTCTATTTCGACAATTCACCGAACAGCAATATGCACCAGTTATGACTGGAATCGTAAATACGAAGATGCGAACTGGTAGCCAGTTACTGCCGAATGACCCTCCACAACTAAGTGTACCCAGTTCACATGGCCCCGCAATTGGGATGCACTCTACAACACAGCAGCCGATACCAACACCAAATGCTTCGACATATTATCCGTTACCTCAGCATACAACTATGCCGTACTTTCCGCCACTAAATTCCATGTGGCCATCGGATGGTGTCATCAGCCCGCAACAGCTTGCTGCCCGTCACGTTGTGAGCAAAGAGCTTCCAAAATTTTCCGGAGATCCATTGGAGTGGCCAATGTTCTTAAGCTCGTTCGAGTCAACTACGGCCATGTGCGGAATTCAGCCCGATGAAAATCTGGCAAGGTTGCAGAAAAGTCTGGTAGGGAGTGCCCGAGAGAAAGTTCAGAGTATTCTCACTCTACCTTCCGCGATTCCGGAAATCATCAACACACTTCGAGATGAATGTGGGCGGTCAGAACAATTAGTGAATTGTTTGTTGTCGAAAATACGCTGCGCTCCTAACCCGAATGTCACCAAGCTGAAAATACTGGTAACGTTTGGCAGAGAGGTTAGAAACTTAGTCACCTACATCGAGGCTGCAAATCTGCATGCCCACCTCTCGAACCCGATGCTGCTAATGGAACTGGTAGGGAAGCTTCCGCCGAGTTTGCGGCTGGACTGGGGCCTCCATAGTCAGCGGATCCCCGAGGTCACACTAAAAGCATTCAGCGATTATGCTTCCTCTATTAAAACTGCTGCTTGTAACGTAAGTCTACCGACAGATTCTGGCAGAGATGATTAGAGCACACGACGGAGCTCGAAGAAAGAAAAAGATGGATTTTTAAACGCTCACTCCAACGGCGATGCTCATAGGTCAGAATCGGAAGAACCATTCGTAGCTACGGAACCGAATCAAACACATTTCTCAGACTGCCGAGCGTCTCCAGCTTGTCGAAGTAAATAATTTATGCAAGTGCTGCCTAACCGGTCACGGCAAGTGGCCCTGCAGAACGAAGCGTACATGTGGTATAGATGATTGCAAGGAACTTCATCATAAACTGTTGCATGCGCCTAAGCCCAAATCGTTGGATAATGTTCCTGAACCAGGACTACCGGCGGTTATATCCGCACATTGCACTAACAAGACGACTTCTCTTTTCAAAATAATCCCGGTAGTTCTGAGCAACAAGGGAAAATCGGTCACCACCTTTGCATTCCTAGACGATGGATCTAATTTAACGCTGCTGGAGAAAGCTTTAGCCAGTAAACTTGATCTTGACGGAATTGAAGCCCCTCTCTGTTTACAATGGACAAGTAATGTAACCAGAAAAGAGTTTTTGTCAAAGAGAGTACAGCTAACAATTCGGGCAGTCGACAATGAATCAGAATATGTACTGCAAGACGTTCGTACTGTAGACAATTTAGGTTTACCCACGCAAAATCTAGTTTATCAAGAACTATCACAGAGATTTGCATTTCTACGAGGACTTCCGATACAGAGTTATGCAGAAGCAGTACCAGGTATTTTGATCGGGGTGGACAACGCGCGGCTCATGCTGCCACTGAACAAACGAGATCCACGTGATACGGAGCCAATAGCTATTAAGACACGTTTGGGATGGACTATGTTTGGCGGCCGCCGCAAGTCTAATGGACCAGAGAGGCTAATGGTACAAATCTGCTCAGCGGACCGTGAACTAAATGACCTAGTAGAGGACTATTTTGCGCTGGAAGATGTAGGTGTCTCTGGATTTGCAGTCCCTGAAACCGCAGATCATCGCGCGCGGAAAATTCTACAACAAACAACGAGGCGAACCAAATCTGGAAGATTTGAGACCGGGTTGCTATGGAAAACTGACAACATCGAATTCCCAAACAGTTTCCCGATGGCCGAGAGCCGATTCAAATGTTTAGAGCGTCGGCTGCGATTAGATCCGGAATTTCAAAACATAGTTGCCGAACAAATCGTCGAGTATCAGGAACGAGGGTACGCTCATAAAGCCACTATAGAGAAATTGCAGGGTACCGATCCCCAGAGGGTTTGGTATTTGCCATTGGGAGTGGTTCGGAATCCTCACAAGCCAGCTAAAGTTCGCGTTGTCTGGGATGCCGCAGCAACAGTCAGTGGTGTCTCACTAAACTCGATGCTATTAAAAGAACCCGATCTATTGAAGCCGCTGGTATCAGTTCTATGCCGTTTTAGGCAACGACAGTACGCGATAGCAGCCGACATACGGCAAATGTTTCATCAACTTCTAGTTCGAAAGGAAGATCGCCAATCACAAAGGTTTCTATGGCGGACCGATCCAGCATCCCCTCCAGAGATATACGTCATGGACGTTGCTACCTTCGGAGCTAAATGTTCTCCATGCTCAGCGCAGTATGTTAAGAATACAAACGCAATGGACTATTCAGACCGCTATCCCGAAGCAGCGCTGGCCATTGTGGAGAACACATACGTGAATGACTACCTTGATAGTAGAGACACGATTGAGGAAGTAGTCAACCTGGCGATAAACGTTCGCCTAATGCATGGTAAAGCAGGCTTCGAAATCCGAAACTGGCAATCGAATTCGGAACAAGTTCTAGCATGGGTCGGGGAAGACGACCCCAAGGCCACGAAGAAATTCTCTGCGGAGAAAGCGACAGTGGCTGAACGTATACTGGGGATGATGTGGATCCCAAACGAAGATATATTCGCGTTCACCGCACAACTTCGACCTGAACTTCAACCCCTGTTGGACGGCGCTATTATCCCAACTAAACGACAGGTCTTACGAGTTGTTATGAGCCTGTTCGACCCTCTCGGCATCGTATCTACATTTACAGTGCATGGAAAAATCCTTATTCAGGACATATGGCGATCAGGGGTTGGATGGGACGATCCCATCACTAAGGATGATTTCTTAAACTGGCAGCGCTGGGTCAAGAGGACTTCAGAGTTAGATGTAGTGCAAATACCTAGATGCTACTTTCCAAATTACAAAAAACAAAGCTACGAGTCAATGGAGTTGCACGTATTTGTAGACGCAAGTGAAAAGACGTGTTGCGCAGTAGTATATTTTCGTACTATCGACGGTGGAACACCAAGGTGTGTGTTGCTTGCATCCAAAACAAAGGTGACCCCGTTACGACCTCAATCCATCCCAAGAAACGAGCTTACTGCTGCCGTCCTCAGTGTGCGACTCATGAAGACGATTGCGGAAAATCATGATTTGCTGATTACAAAACGCTTCATTTGGACCGATTCAATGACTGTGTTGTCGTGACTCAAAGCGGACCCTCGGAAGTACCGCCAATATGTAGCCTTCAGAGTTTCGGAAATTCTCGCAGAAACCACCACTGAGGAATGGCGGTGGGTTCCAACTAAAATGAATATCGCCGATGAAGCAACGAAGTGGGCCGTGGACCAACTTTCGATGTCCAAAGTTGCTGGTTCCAAGGACCTGACTTCCTGTATCTACCAGAAGCACAATGGCCTTCTAGTAACTCCAGAGGATCCTGTGGAGGAACTACGCGCCGTACATGTGCATCAGGAAGTACAAGATCATACACTAATCGATTTTTCTCAATATTCTCGTTTGGAAGATATTCTGAAAAAGCTTGCATATTTGCATCACTTTTGGAACAGCTGTCGGTCGAGTGAAAAGGTTCCAACAAAATCACGGACGGTGTTATTGTTTCAGAAAGATTACATGGACGCAGAAAAAAGTTTATGGCGGATGGTTCAAACTGAATCGTATGAACAAGAACTCGCGATTCTCCGAGCGAATGAAGGACTATCGATTTTCCAGCGGAAGCGTTTAAAGAACTCTAGCCAGCTGAAAGGGTTGTCTCCGTTTCTCGACGAAGACGGTATTATACGTTTGGAAAACCGAATAGATCCGAAGGCCACGTATTACTGCTTTAATTTCCGCAACCCAGTAATTCTACCAAGGAAGTGTCCTGTGACGGAATTACTTATCTTTCGATTACATCAATGCTTTGGCCATGCCAATAAGAGCACGGTCATAAATGAGATGAAGCAGAAGTACTATGTTCCTAAGCTACGATCACTAGTCGACAAAGTAGTCAAAAACTGTGCGTGGTGCCTTGTATATGGAGCTAAGCCAAGCGAACCAAGAATGGCCCCGCTCCCACAGGTTAGGGTTCAGCCTTACGTACGCCCTTTCACATTTACTGGGTTGGATTACTTTGGACCGATGCTTGTCAAAAGAGGTAGAACCAACGTTAAACGGTGGGTGGCGCTGTTTACCTGCTTGACTGGCCGGGCTGTCCATTTGGAAGTGGTTCACTCTCTATCTACGGATTCCTGTAGGAAGGCAATTCGCCGGTTTGTCGCTAGAAGAGGGTAACCCCAACAAATCTAGTGACAACGGTACAAATTTTCGAGGCGCTGCAAAAGAGTTAGCCGAGGAGACCAAAAATATCAACCGTTCAATTGCTGCCGCATTCACTAGTCTTGACACAGAATGGCATTTCAACCCACCGTCCACCCCGCACATGGGTGGCGTCTGGGAGAGGAAAGTTCGGTCTGTAAAAGAGGTCTTCAAAGCATTATCGCACCGTGACAAACTAGACGATGAATCATTTGTGACCCTTTTGGCCGAGCCAGAGATGATTGTCAACTCCCACCCGTTGACATTCGTACCGTTAGAAACACCAGAGCAAAAGGTTCTAACACCAAATGATTTCCTTCTCATGAGCTCCAGTGGGGCAACCAATCAGGATAGGATTCCAGTTCAGGAGGAAATATCTCTACGGACCAGCTGGAAATTAATTCAGCATTTACTCAACCAATTCTGGAAACGCTGGATTCAAGTTTATCTTCCCACAATTGCCAGAAGAACCAAATGGTTTTCTGAAGTTCGGCCGTTGCAAGTGGACGACCTCGTGGTCGTGGTCGACGAATCCGTGCGAAATGGGTGGCTTCGTGGCCGCGTGATCAAAACGTATCCGAGTCTGGACGGACAGGTGCGTAAAGTTGACGTCCAAACCAACAATGGTGTATTGCAAGGACCAGCGATCAAGGTGGCTCTTCTGGACGTATTAGATGTTAGTAAGATCAATTAAGGATAGGTATTACGGGTCGAGGTGTTAAAATACGTACAGGATTAGCCGCTCGTTCACGAGCAGCACCGTGATCAGATGAGATCGACGTCATGCGTCAAAGCAGATAGCAGAGACGATCGTGACAATTAGCTGGACTTGATAGGTAGAACCCACATGCAAGAAGGTTGTATTAGCTAAGGTTACACTCCCGTGAAATATTTAAAGCTATACCCAGTTTCTTTTAGTGAGCTTAAACAAGAGAGTAAAACGTGAGCTTAAACAAGAGAGTAATACGCGATCGCGAGTACGGTGTGCTATCAGTGCAGGTGATTAGTTCGATCTACAACCTTCAACGATCAATCATTCCTATTAACATAATTTCAATCGTTTAGCAGATAATTATATCAAGGATTATTCTAAGACCCGCAACAATATTGTATTCCACGGAAGTGATCTGAAGTAAGATATATTTAATATCCCTGGGCATCCCTTAGTAGCCTATTTCTCTATCATAGGTAACCCGAACATAACCTATACAACCGCAGGTCAGTCGAGGCAATTGTCATCAAAAGAGAAAAAAACTAATTGTAAGTACATAGTACAAATGAATTTGAATTTAATTTAATAATAAATGAATTTACAGTTCGAGTCTCGTCGAACGGACTGCGAAAAGTTTCTTACAATAGTTCTTAAATAGGAAATAAAACCAAGTCTGGAAACATTCACTGTTGATTTTCTTTGAATGGTGTCAATGCTAGTATCGCTTTTCTCAAAAAAAAGTGTTGATTTCTTAGTTCTCAGTCGCGTTGAAAATTTGAGTAAAGTGTAAACTTCAAATCGATTACAAAAAAAATCGATTTTTTGGCTCAGTACAATATATAACCCCTTTAGGAAAATTCAGTTTTCCCACCACAATGCATTGATTGAAGAATTTAAATATTTTATTAACAGAGCATTAGCAATAATTCGTTTGTATGTCTATTTTTTGGGCCATTTTTTCGCTTTCCCATTGATTTGGTTTGAGATTTCTAGCACTGATGTTGTCCTATGCTGATTTGAGCGATTCTCTGAGTCCTGCCACTATCCCATGTAGTATGTGTTATCAAAAACATTGCGAAGCATCAAGTTCTAAATGTTCTCAAACGATATAATATCCGAAGAGAGTGATAAGACTTATAAGAAATGTCTCATCACACTGTTAGGTGGATTAAAAGCGTTTTTTTAAATATTTTTGTTCGATCATGGATGCCTGTTCTCTGTGATTCAATTGTTTACACACGTTTTTTAAATATTTTTGTTCGATCATGGATGTCTGTTCTCTGTGATTTTATTGATTTCATTAATTGATTTTATTGTTTTTATTATTTTATTGACATCGCTGATTTCATTGTTTTCTTTAATTTCAATTTAAACATTTTGGCATTAACATCAATATATATATATATATATATATATATATATATATATATATATATATATATATATATATATATATATATATATATATATATATATATATATATATATATATATATATATATATATATATATATATATATATATATATATATATATATATATATATATATATATATATATATATATATATATATACATATACATCGCTGATTTCATTGTTTTCTTTAATTTCAATTTAAACATTTTGGCATTAACATCAATATATATATATATATATATATATATATATATATATATATATATATATATATATATATATATATATATATATATATATATATATATATATATATATATATATATATATATATATATATATATATATATATATATATATATATATATATATATATATATATATATATATATATATATATATATATATATATATATATATATATATATATATATATATATATATATATATATATATATATATATATATATATATATATATATATATATATATATATATTGATGTTAATGCCAAAATGTTTAAATTGAAATTAAAGAAAACAATGAAATCAGCGATGTCAATAAAATAATAAAAACAATAAAATCAATTAATGAAATCAATAAAATCACAGAGAACAGACATCCATGATCGAACAAAAATATTTAAAAAACGTGTGTAAACAATTGAATCACAGAGAACAGGCATCCATGATCGAACAAAAATATTTAAAAAAACGCTTTTAATCCACCTAACAGTGTGATGAGACATTTCTTATAAGTCTTATCACTCTCTTCGGATATTATATCGTTTGAGAACATTTAGAACTTGATGCTTCGCAATGTTTTTGATAACACATACTACATGGCATAGTGGCAGGACTCAGAGAATCGCTCAAATCAGCATAGGACAACATCAGTGCTAGAAATCTCAAACCAAATCAATGGGAAAGCGAAAAAATGGCCCATAAAATAGACATACAAACGAATTATTGCTAATGCTCTGTTAATAAAATATTTAAATTCTTCAATCAATGCATTGTGGTGGGAAAACTGAATTTTCCTAAAGGGGTTATATATTGTACTGAGCCAAAAAATCGATTTTTTTTTGTAATCGATTTGAAGTTTATACTTTACTCAAATTTTCAACGCGACTGAGAACTAAGAAATCAACACTTTTTCTTGAGAAAAGCGATACTAGCATTGACACCATTCAAAGAAAATCAACAGTGAATGTTTCCAGACTTGGTTTTATTTCCTATTTAAGAACTATTGTAAGAAACTTTTCGCAGTCCGTTCGACGAGACTCGAACTGTAAATTCATTTATTATTAAATTAAATTCAAATTCATTTGTACTATGTACTTACAATTAGTTTTTTTCTCTTTTGATGACAATTGCCTCGACTGACCTGCGGTTGTATAGGTTATGTTCGGGTTACCTATGATAGAGAAATAGGCTACTAAGGGATGCCCAGGGATATTAAATATATCTTACTTCAGATCACCTCCGTGGAATACAATATTGTTGCGGGTCTTAGAATAATCCTTGATATAATTATCTGCTAAACGATTGAAATTATGTTAATAGGAATGATTGATCGTTGAAGGTTGTAGATCGAACTAATCACCTGCACTGATAGCACACCGTACTCGCGATCGCGTATTACTCTCTTGTTTAAGCTCACGTTTTACTCTCTTGTTTAAGCTCACTAAAAGAAACTGGGTATAGCTTTAAATATTTCACGGGAGTGTAACCTTAGCTAATACAACCTTCTTGCATGTGGGTTCTACCTATCAAGTCCAGCTAATTGTCACGATCGTCTCTGCTATCTGCTTTGACGCATGACGTCGATCTCATCTGATCACGGTGCTGCTCGTGAACGAGCGGCTAATCCTGTACGTATTTTAACACCTCGACCCGTAATACCTATCCTTAATTGATCTTACTAACATCTAATACGTCCAGAAGAGCCACCTTGATCGCTGGTCCTTGCAATACACCATTGTTGGTTTGGACGTCAACTTTACGCACCTGTCCGTCCAGACTCGGATACGTTTTGATCACGCGGCCACGAAGCCACCCATTTCGCACGGATTCGTCGACCACGACCACGAGGTCGTCCACTTGCAACGGCCGAACTTCAGAAAACCATTTGGTTCTTCTGGCAATTGTGGGAAGATAAACTTGAATCCAGCGTTTCCAGAATTGGTTGAGTAAATGCTGAATTAATTTCCAGCTGGTCCGTAGAGATATTTCCTCCTGAACTGGAATCCTATCCTGATTGGTTGCCCTACTGGAGCTCATGAGAAGGAAATCATTTGGTGTTAGAACCTTTTGCTCTGGTGTTTCTAACGGTACGAATGTCAACGGGTGGGAGTTGACAATCATCTCTGCCTCGGCCAAAAGGGTCACAAATGATTCATCGTCTAGTTTGTCACGGTGCGATAATGCTTTGAAGACCTCTTTTACAGACCGAACTTTCCTCTCCCAGACGCCACCCATGTGCGGGGTGGACGGTGGGTTGAAATGCCATTCTGTGTCAAGACTAGTGAATGCGGCAGCAATTGAACGGTTGATATTTTTGGTCTCCTCGGCTAACTCTTTTGCAGCGCCTCGAAAATTTGTACCGTTGTCACTAGATTTGTTGGGGTTACCCTCTTCTAGCGACAAACCGGCGAATTGCCTTCCTACAGGAATCCGTAGATAGAGAGTGAACCACTTCCAAATGGACAGCCCGGACAGTCAAGCAGGTAAACAGCGCCACCCACCGTTTAACGTTGGTTCTACCTCTTTTGACAAGCATCGGTCCAAAGTAATCCAACCCAGTAAATGTGAAAGGGCGTACGTAAGGCTGAACCCTAACCTGTGGGAGCGGGGCCATTCTTGGTTCGCTTGGCTTAGCTCTATATACAAGGCACCACGCACAGTTTTTGACTACTTTGTCGACTAGTGATCGTAGCTTAGGAACATAGTACTTCTGCTTCATCTCATTTATGACCGTGCTCTTATTGGCATGGCCAAAGCGTTGATGTAATCGAAAGATAAGTAATTCCGTCACAGGACACTTCCTTGGTAGAATTACTGGGTTGCGGAAATTAAAGCAGTAATACGTGGCCTTCGGATCTATTCGGTTTTCCAAACGTATAATACCGTCTTCGTCGAGAAACGGAGACAACCCTTTCAGCTGGCTAGAGTTCTTTAAACGCTTCCGCTGGAAAATCGATAGTCCTTCATTCGCTCGGAGAATCGCGAGTTCTTGTTCATACGATTCAGTTTGAACCATCCGCCATAAACTTTTTTCTGCGTCCATGTAATCTTTCTGAAACAATAACACCGTCCGTGATTTTGTTGGAACCTTTTCACTCGACCGACAGCTGTTCCAAAAGTGATGCAAATATGCAAGCTTTTTCAGAATATCTTCCAAACGAGAATATTGAGAAAAATCGATTAGTGTATGATCTTGTACTTCCTGATGCACATGTACGGCGCGTAGTTCCTCCACAGGATCCTCTGGAGTTACTAGAAGGCCATTGTGCTTCTGGTAGATACAGGAAGTCAGGTCCTTGGAACCAGCAACTTTGGACATCGAAAGTTGGTCCACGGCCCACTTCGTTGCTTCATCGGCGATATTCATTTTAGTTGGAACCCACCGCCATTCCTCAGTGGTGGTTTCTGCGAGAATTTCCGAAACTCTGAAGGCTACATATTGGCGGTACTTCCGAGGGTCCGCTTTGAGTCACGACAACACAGTCATTGAATCGGTCCAAATGAAGCGTTTTGTAATCAGCAAATCATGATTTTCCGCAATCGTCTTCATGAGTCGCACACTGAGGACGGCAGCAGTAAGCTCGTTTCTTGGGATGGATTGAGGTCGTAACGGGGTCACCTTTGTTTTGGATGCAACCAACACACACGTTGGTGTTCCACCGTCGATAGTACGAAAATATACTACTGCGCAACACGTCTTTTCACTTGCGTCTACAAATACGTGCAACTCCATTGACTCGTAGCTTTGTTTTTTGTAATTTGGAAAGTAGCATCTAGGTATTTGCACTACATCTAACTCTGAAGTCCTCTTGACCCAGCGCTGCCAGTTTAAGAAATCATCCTTAGTGATGGGATCGTCCCATCCAACCCCTGATCGCCATATGTCCTGAATAAGGATTTTTCCATGCACTGTAAATGTAGATACGATGCCGAGAGGGTCGAACAGGCTCATAACAACTCGTAAGACCTGTCGTTTAGTTGGGATAATAGCGCCGTCCAACAGGGGTTGAAGTTCAGGTCGAAGTTGTGCGGTGAACGCGAATATATCTTCGTTTGGGATCCACATCATCCCCAGTATACGTTCAGCCACTGTCGCTTTCTCCGCAGAGAATTTCTTCGTGGCCTTGGGGTCGTCTTCCCCGACCCATGCTAGAACTTGTTCCGAATTCGATTGCCAGTTTCGGATTTCGAAGCCTGCTTTACCATGCATTAGGCGAACGTTTATCGCCAGGTTGACTACTTCTTCAATCGTGTCTCTACTATCAAGGTAGTCATTCACGTATGTGTTCTCCACAATGGCCAGCGCTGCTTCGGGATAGCGGTCTGAATAGTCCATTGCGTTTGTATTCTTAACATACTGCGCTGAGCATGGAGAACATTTAGCTCCGAAGGTAGCAACGTCCATGACGTATATCTCTGGAGGGGATGCTGGATCGGTCCGCCATAGAAACCTTTGTGATTGGCGATCTTCCTTTCGAACTAGAAGTTGATGAAACATTTGCCGTATGTCGGCTGCTATCGCGTACTGTCGTTGCCTAAAACGGCATAGAACTGATACCAGCGGCTTCAATAGATCGGGTTCTTTTAATAGCATCGAGTTTAGTGAGACACCACTGACTGTTGCTGCGGCATCCCACACAACGCGAACTTTAGCTGGCTTGTGAGGATTCCGAACCACTCCCAATGGCAAATACCAAACCCTCTGGGGATCGGTACCCTGCAATTCCTCTATAGTGGCTTTATGAGCGTACCCTCGTTCCTGATACTCGACGATTTGTTCGGCAACTATGTTTTGAAATTCCGGATCTAATCGCAGCCGACGCTCTAAACATTTGAATCGGCTCTCGGCCATCGGGAAACTGTTTGGGAATTCGATGTTGTCAGTTTTCCATAGCAACCCGGTCTCAAATCTTCCAGATTTGGTTCGCCTCGTTGTTTGTTGTAGAATTTTCCGCGCGCGATGATCTGCGGTTTCAGGGACTGCAAATCCAGAGACACCTACATCTTCCAGCGCAAAATAGTCCTTTACTAGGTCATTTAGTTCACGGTCCGCTGAGCAGTTGCAGATTTGTACCATTAGCCTCTCTGGTTCATTAGACTCGCGGCGGCCGCCAAACATAGTCCATCCCAAACGTGTCTTAATAGCTATTGGCTCCGTATCACGTGGATCTCGTTTGTTCAGTGGCAGCATGAGCCGCGCGTTGTCCACCCCGATCAAAATACCTGGTACTGCTTCTGCATAACTCTGTATCGGAAGACCTCGTAGAAATGCAAATCTCTGTGATAGTTCTTGATAAACTAGATTTTGCGTGGGTAAACCTAAATTGTCTACAGTACGAACGTCTTGCAGTACATATTCTGATTCATTGTC
The DNA here is from genome assembly GCF_030247195.1 of Topomyia yanbarensis. Taxonomy (NCBI): domain Eukaryota; kingdom Metazoa; phylum Arthropoda; class Insecta; order Diptera; family Culicidae; genus Topomyia; species Topomyia yanbarensis. The sequence continues at coordinate 208,932,553 of NC_080672.1, read as the reverse complement.
GACTGCCCGAATTGTTAGCTGTACTCTCTTTGACGAAAACTCTTTTCTGGTTACATTACTTGTCCATTGTAAACAGAGAGGGGCTTCAATTCCGTCAAGATCAAGTTTACTGGCTAAAGCGTTCTCCAGCAGCGTTAAATTAGATCCATCGTCTAGGAATGCATAGGTGGTGACCGATTTTCCCTTGTTGCTCAGAACTACCGGAATTATTTTGAAAAGAGAAGTCGTCTTGTTAGTGCAATGTGCGGATATAACCGCCGGTAGTCCTGGTTCAGGAACATTATCCAACGATTTGGGCTTATATATATATATATATATATATATATATATATATATATATATATATATATATATATATATATATATATATATATATATATATATATATATATATATATATATATATATATATATATATATATATATATATATATATATATATATATATATATATATATATATATATATATATATATATATATATATATATATATGTGTGTGTGTGTGTGAGACAAATCAAATTAAAGTGAGCATGTACTATTTTTCAAATTCTATATCTCGAGATCATGATAATTTAAAAGTGTGGTGTCTTCGGCAACATTCATCAGCGGGTCGAGTGTTGCCCGGAGGCGAATAGATAATTTCAGAATTCAGCCACTAGGCGGCACTAGGGAGAATACTACTTCCAGTAAATGTTAGGTGATGTTTTGTCACGAAAGTTTAATAATTTGGGAAAATGATGTTTTCTGTAAAGTTTCTGAGGACGACAAGGGTTGTTTGATAATGTAATAATAAAATTAGACATCACCCACTAGGCGGAGCTAGTCAGCAAACATCTTTTTATTTCAATATCTTCTAAAGACGGTAATTTAGAAGGGTGATGTCTTCAGCAAAGTTACTTGAGCTATCAAGGACTGCCCGATGGCGACAGATTAGTTTGGGATACTCTCATTATGCGGTACTAAACCAATTAATTTTCTTCTGCCAACAACTTACCCTTCAATATAAAACTCACTCCCGTTGTTCGGGTAGAACAAAGGACACTATTTTGAGAGCAATTGTTTATTCAAAAAGCTTCAAACTGTAAATACAGGTTTGATTAGGAAAATTGTAGAAAATAAAGTATATAGGTTAACTTACAAAGTAGTGTACAATTTCAATAAACCATGTGGTTTTTTTGGCCTTCAGTAGCCGATTATTTCTTTTTCTTCTGTTAGGATGATTATTAAACTATAATTCAATAGTATTCTTATATAATGTTTCAAATGAAAGGCCTACTTGACCATCTCGCTATTTGCAAAATTTGCTGCTCGACCGGCCTATCGCGACAGCTGTGTATTTTCTGCTCTTCGTTTTCGTTGAATTATATACAAGAAGTGTACTGATTCCGTGGAAATAAAGTGATTAGATATAGTTGCCGCCTAAATCTAAAGCTGTGTTATACCAAAGTGCAAATTGAACAGTGGTTTTGCGATTAGTTTACGAATTATTTCGATAAATTTCAAGTGCCGAGGTGCCATTGTTCATTGGATACAGCGTCTAATTGTTATTACTCTGAGCAGTGAAGGATGATGTGCAAAAAATGTGATACGGTGATCGACTGCAAAATGGATTTATTCACTATGTGCGAAGGAAGCTGCAGTGGACGGTTTCACGCCAAATGCGTAGGATTAAACGAAACCAATATCAATGCACTTACAAAAAATGTGATATGGCTTTGCGATTCGTGCTTGGATGCTTTCCACAAAACTCTAATTGCTTCACTTTTGGGTCCAACGGAGTCGGAATCACCATCGTCATGCATGGAAAAGGAAATATTGTACATGAAAACCAAAATCGATGAAATTCAGAATAGCATATCTCAACTAAACCCTCTGGCGAAAGTCTGCGATCGTCACTCAACTCCAGTTTCTTCTGTTAAAAGTCAAAACACATCCAGCGATACTAGTCGAATTATTCCAACTATTATGCCGCGGAGTTTGGAGACAGATGTCGAGTTCTCTCTATACCTGTCTAATATTGAACCACATGTAAGCGAAGCAGAAGTTAGCACTTTAGTATCGAAATGCCTTAGACTTAGTACGAGCGACGCAATGGAGGTGAGGAAACTTGTGCCTGCTTCGAAATCATGCGACACCATTGAATATGCTTCGTTCAGAGTATGCCTTAATAGTAAATGGAAACCTCTTGCACTGCAAACAACTACTTGGCCACATAACATCCGATATCGTGAATTTACAAAGAAGTATAATACAACATGGAGACCTGGACGTTAGAACTCACAATGTAGCTGAATTTAGTATGTTTGTTTAGAATGTGAATATTGTTAAATAGGTCTGTCGATATTGTAATGTCTATTTTTCATTCGTTTGTCATGCCATGTAAAGATTGCAAATTTCTGTTTTATTTAAACTGCAAAAGTCTGTTGAATGTAAATAAATTAATTGATGTAACTAGTGTATAAGAAACCACCATTGGGGCCTAGAAGCCTGTTGGTGTAAATACATACAAATTACAAATTTGAAAAATTTAAACCTACCGTTGAATAGCTAAACAACAGCTAGGAATTAGTTTTAAATTCACTGTAATTTATAAATATGATATTTCGATACAGTTGCCTATGCAGTAGGCACTACGCTGCTCTATCTTCTGCCAACATTTCGTTTTCCTCTGACAGGCCAAAGGACAAGTACCTGTCCACTAGAGCACTCTAGATAGAGTGTGGCCAAGAGGCCATGACGTATCCAAACGAACATGAAATTTGACGTATTTCTATTGTGTATACGTCAAATTTCATGTTCGTTTGGATACGTCATGGCTTCTTGGCCACACTCTAACTAGAGTGCTCTACTGTCCACTAGAGCACTCCTGGGACGGGACCTGCGGAAAGAAAAAAAAGCGTGTCAAATTGATCCAGCACGCAAATGTCAGATTGAACCGGCTGTCCTCAGAGTAATTAATATGGGGAGTATTATATTTGAAATTGAGAAAATGTTAACTTTGTTTTTTCAAATATGTAAATAAATTACTCATCAGATCAATAATCATAGTGGAGATGATAGTAACAAAAAAAGAAGCTTGTGCAATAGAGAGGACTTTTTTAGTATTATTTTTTAGGTTCGATAACATTCTATAGTGATCAAAAATATTATTGAATAAGAAGAATGTTGCATAAACTAAATAATAAAATAAACCCAAAGATCCATTCAGACAATTTAATTACACGACACATGAATATATAACTTAAATCAATGCTTTTAAAATACATACGCCACAAATTCTCGTGCTTTCATTAATTTCGAGATCGTCAATTCTTGTGAACTTCTCCCACTATTCTCCCAAATCGGGATTCACCGGAAGACGGTGAAAAGTTATCTCCGGATTTTTCGCTTTATTACGACCGTAATTTTTTACCTTGCACTTCATGATAATGGATTCACGAAAAAAATTGAAAGTTCATTATGAATTCTTGTTTTTTAAAAAAGTCATGTCATTTCTTGAACTACACCATTTATTAGTGTGTGTGATTCGAAGAAGTAAGATATAACAAACAAAAAGAAAGAATAAGAAAGCACGTATCCGCAGGTCCCTTCCCAGAGCTGTACGATACACTTCAGTTCAGTGTTATAAATTTGCACTAATTCGACCATGCCTAAAATAAGCATTCCGCGACGCCAGTATTACGGTTGATTACGTCCTCTAAATCTTGTCCAAGAACTGCCCGGAACGGGTAAAACCGGTACATCGCTCACCATCATAGTGTTTGTGCATCTTAGCGGCGCCAAATAATCAACTTGAAGTGATCGGCAACAAATACCACCATATAACATTATTGCCATGCAGATACATTGGGTTTTGACAAAGGTTTTTTTAAGCGTCTGTTTCCTTTCTACGAAATCGGCCTGAAGTATGAAATGAACTAAGGAGTAAAAGTGCAAGGTAATTTCTCATAACCGTCGCTCTGCACATTGATGTTCTTAGTGACCAAAAGGAAATCACTGTATCAAAAGCATTCTATGTAAATCTTCTGAAGCTCCGAACGTAGCAATATAGGGGAACATGGGGAGACTTGACCAGGTTTTCAGCTAAAACTGCATAAATCTCTAAAAAAGGCTTCAATCCCCCAAAAATCATTCAGATATAATGCACAAAGTTATTGCGCGTCTTCATGATTTTTTGCAGAATTTTTATTTTAATTTTTGAAAAGTTACAAAAGTTTTTCTGTGATCGTTTTTTCTGGTAAAGTCGCCCCATTGCGGGGAGACTTGACCAAGGCGTGGGGAGACTTGACCAAGAGAATTTTGAAAAATCATAACAAAAAATAATGACATAGAACATACTGTAATTATTTTTTCCCTATTGTCGAGATCCTTAGGTAGCAGTAAAAAATATAAAAGGGTTGCATTTGAAAAATTTTGATTTTTTTAAATGCATTTCTTTTCAAGGATTAACTGTACTGCTTGCATTGCATGTTCACACGTCACGAAATCAGTCCTACTATTGCTAACTTTGTTTACTAATACAAAAATATAACGACTTATGTTTTAGGTGGGATTTTTTTATGGCGTGATTAACATTAACAGTAGATACCAAAGCATAATAAATATTAAGAATTTTGTATCTTTCTTCAGCTGATCGCCACTTGGTCAAGTCTCCCCATAAAATCTTGGTCAAGTCTCCCCAACATTAGTTATTGCGTTCAATTTCATGCGAATTCTAGTAATAACTATTCCAATGTTCCAGTTTATGTAAAATCATTTCACTGCTTCACAAGGATTAAGATGGTATATTAGTCCTTTAATAGTAATTAGTAGTCGAGTAGATATGTCCATACAAAGTTTGATAAAAAATTACATCATTTAATGCAAATTTATCAATCACGTAATATTTTCTGCAATGAAAGGATTTTTTACTCCAAACTTTCAAAATTACCTTAAGGGATCGAAACAAGTATAAAAATATTTTTGAAAAAAAAATTAAGAATCGTATAGAAGACGCCATAGCCGAAAATAGAATTTTGCGCTTGGTCAAGTCTCCCCATGTTCCCCTACCACTTGTTTCTTAAAGGCTGGTGTTAACCCGAAACAGTTGACATCAGCGGACTATATTTTTCTTGTAACAAGTAAACTTGAAATGAAAATTTGAGTGCTAAACACATATTTCGAGCGCATAATAGCTTCATCTGAATGAGCTTAGCATACTATGTCCGAATCCCCCCCCCGTATACAGTACATAATAAAATCACATTTTTTAACAAAATACTACAATAATTTTTCAATGTTCAGTAAATCATAATGTCAATTTCTAAAGCAAATTCCCAGTTTTCGCAATAATAACCTCGTTTTATCAATTTAGTGGTGCAAATATGCTGTTCTAATTCTTGAGCTCAAGGATTGCTTGAATTTTTTCCTTGTCCTGATACTAGGTGTAAACCAACAGAATACCGTATGCAATAAAATTACAATTACAAATTTGGTAATCATAAGACCGATCCGTATTAAATTTAACCGCAGTCTATGTATGGTAATATCAGTCTTATTCTTCATTATGACGGATTTCTTTCGAATGAATGCGATATGAATTCTCAATTCCGCGATGCGCTCGAAAAATCAATCCGTCGTAATGCAGAATAACACTTTTTCTCGGCTAATAGCGTTTTCGTTTTCACTTGCTACAATGGTGTAGTGGTAAAAACTAAAATACCATAGTTTATGAGCATGGGTTTAGTCATCCCTGACGAACTGATGTGACTAATTCTGGCAAATGGTAATTTCTACTCGGACAGGGAAGATCGACGATGTATCCACAGAAATCATCCATGATCTAGACCTGCAAATCTACGCTGCACTTTGGTGGCAATTTGAACGTTCTTATGACCTGTTAGGTATCATGTTGATACCGGTTCATATTCGAAATTCCTACGCAATGATTCCGAAACCTAACCGCACCGCACTAATTCCGATACCTACCCAGGTAACCAACAAGCATTAGTGTATGCAGTAAAGTAGCGTAAAATTTGCATTCCGGATGCTTCTTGCAGTATGCTGGCATTCGTTATGCATAACTGTTGTTAATCAGCATTTGAAAAATTGTTTAAAAACTTCTTGCCAGTAAGCAGCATTCTGAATGCACAACAGTAGTAAAAAAGCATTTTCATAGCACAGCAGTAATGTAGCCGTATATTTTGCCAAAAGCGACTTTTAAATAGCATTTAAAACGACTTAAGATCAAGTAGCCGTTAAGACGCATTCAGCATGCTTATTGGTTACCTGGGTATAGTTAAATTGGAAATTAATTAATATGCAATGTGTATATTGTACATTTCATTTGTCGAAATCGAAAAAAAATTCCGAGAAATCGATATGTCGTCAATTCAGAAACATGACAATTTCACGCAGGGCATTAAAAACCGTACTAAATCCAAAAACTCGGTCGACTATATTTTCATTCATTAGTTTGTATTTGAGTGTTTATTTGTGACGCATGCCTGTTAGCATTTATGCGTTATATCAGGCTAAGAAAATGTAACTCAATTTAAAATACATTTAGGATGAAATTTTTCCCCGAAGTAATTTTAATCCTGCCTAACTTTTTGAATCCAACCTAAACTTTTTTATCCAAAAACTAGCGGATTACCCATTTCTATTATGCTAAGGAAATTTTGCGACTCCTAGTATAAAATATCGTAGTGCTTGCTACACAATACCAATCCAACACTAATAGTCATTTTACCGTTTTATTTTTATTTAAATTCTACGAAAAGAATTTCTGTATCTGGAAAATTTATGAACATACTTTCATTTATTTATTACAGTATCAGATTTGGTGGAATCAACACAGGATCGATCTATTTTACCTGCCGTAACAGTTCCTCAAATTGTTTCCGTCATTTCAAAAGCCGATGCGTTACAGTCAGTAAGCACTGTTATGGACACCATAGATATGTATGCTGGGCAATTTATGAACACAGACGATGAGCTTTTAGATGCCGTTCTGGATGAACCTCATAACAATGTTGAAACCATCTGAGAGACTTCTGATGATATTGCTCATGCCTCATCTAATTCAACAGAGCGACTTGGTGAACCATCGTGCATGACCAAATACCGAAAGGTGCCTGAAAACATGCTCATAGCAATGAGCGACGAATTTATCCAACCTTTCAAGCAGAAACAGGATAAAGAAGTGATCGACCAGGCTTGCAGTGCGATTGACGATTTTGAGAATCAATCCCCAAATACCAGTCAGAAACGTGATACCTCGGAGACTGTACACCTTCAAAAGAGTACCAAGAGACATGTTTCTACAGAGATGAAATTTCGTTGCTTTAATATAAATTGGAACAAAATTAGTGACCATCTTATGGGTCGTTTGAAAGTATTGGAAGAATTCAGAAAATGTTATCCAGCCGTCTTTCCACCTGCCTCTATCCGTATTACTAAGACTGAATTGACTGGAGTAACTAATGCTGTAGTTGATCAGCTCCGCATGATTGACTCCCAGATCAGAGCAGAGACTATGGAGACTGTAGCACGTCGAATTTTAGACAAGATCTCGTGATTGGATTACACAGATGATGATGGTTTCGGAGCCGGCCAAGGTTTCGTGGAATTAAAATACAAGATGATTAATTGCAATAATTACTTGAATCGTTTTGAGAATGTCCAGGCTTCAAGCTCGAAAGCTGTAACGAGTCTGAAGAAAAAGCGAAATGCCCAAGCAGAAACACTCAAGGAGTATTGGGTAGAATCGTCAAACGAATGCGATAAGTCTATACATTCGCAATTGGTTCGTGATGATCCGAACTTGTTGTCAAAGGAACTCCTGCTGCAATCGCAGGCTTGTGTAAAATTCAAGCTAGATCAGAAAATTGATACCGCGAAGATGTTATCACAATTTACCGTCCTTCGACGTAGATTGTTGCTGAATTTTCATTTTGAAAAGGCAACCGGAGTGAACATTGGCAATTTTCGATGGTATTTCATTTCAAAAAAGGAAAAAATCATTCAATACTCGCTTACCTGCAAACCAGATCTAAATTTGAACGAGTCGTCAACTGATTATGACGTCTTGTTGTTTCTATGTTCTCTAGTAGGAGAGAAATTCAGCGAATTAATCATTCAAAAAGAAGTAAGAAGTCTTTTTAATGCTTTAATCGTATAACATTCTAAGTTTTTGCCTTTCTCAATAGGTATTGCAATCAGTGCTCTCGACTGTCGACCGTTTTTGTGAACGCACGAACGGCGACTGATTTCATTTCACACATTGCTTTTTGCGCAATTGGCGATTTGCTGCAAAGCTCAACTTGATCATGCGACACCTACGATTCAGCTCATGAACTAACAAAGTGATACAGTTTGTTTTCATACACTCGTAAGTGAATCGTAGCTTCCAACAAAATTTCAATTTTATGCCCGAAAAAGCATTACCAGTGCCAAAATATGCATGAAACGGGTAAGAAATTTAGTTTTATTTGCAATTATTTAGAAGTTGCAACTATTAAACTATTTGGCTTATACATTTCTTCGAAATATACTCGTACCATTATGGTGCTTATAAAAATTAAATTACGTTTCAGCTGGAAACCGAGACCCAATCAAGACCAATGTTAAACTCCTTGATATTTTGGACTACGTAGGAGATTCTGTTAGACCTATCAGAGAAGGATCTGCTGTGTATGATGCAAAGCATGTAGTTTGTGTAGGTTATACCACAAAAATTGATAACAAAGTTTGCATCAAAGGCTACGTAACACAATCTTCTCACCCTGGTAACATGCCGCATGAAGTCAGCTTAAGGATAACAAATAATGTTTCTGAATGGGCCCTTTGCTGCTCATGTAAAGCAGGAACCGCTCGGTGCAAACATATAGTGGCTTGTCTACTTCATCTAAACCGGTAGCTATGCCGTTATACTTCAAAGTGCACATCTGTTTTATCTAGTCACATATTTTAGATCTGAAGAAATAGAATATCTGTCTTGCACTGACACGCAGCAAGCATGGGGGATTCTAAAAACAGAGAAAATTGGTTCATGGGGCGCGAAAAAAGTTACTGAGCTTTGCTGTTCCAAGACACCTACTCGTATTCTTCCCACTGATCCAGAGCTTAGAGATGCGATCGTGAAGGAGTCTTTCACAAGAATATTGAACGGTATGTATAATACCATATGTATGCATAGTTCTTCTGTATTTTGTTTTGTGTGTCTTTGTAGTTTCAAAAACTTCAGCAGTGTTTAAGCACAGAGAAGGAAGAGTATTGAATCCACCAATAGTGCATCCAGTTCGGGCCTTTCAATCAAATCCTTCATCTTCAGCATATTGTTCGAGAGAAGAGCTAAGTGCAATGCTGCGAAGAATTTCTGATGTATCGATAAATACTGCGAGCTTCATGAAATTAGAAGAAAGAGAATACTTTGAAAACAACGTTAAGCTTGATATGGATAAAGTGATTGATGTTGCTATTGAAACCCAATATCAGAATACAAATCTTTGGAAAATCCAAAGATCATTTCGTATCACGGCTAGTTCTTGCTACAAATTATATACATATTTAACGAACGTCAATCCTAACTGCGATAAAAAAATTGCTCAATATTGGAGCATGAACAACATTAAAACAAGTGCAATGAAATATGGTACGAAAACAGAGAATTTAGCATTCGAGTGCTATAAACGTAGAAGGAATCCATTAATTAGAAAAAGTGGTTTCATAATTAAGCAGGACGAATCCTGGTTTGGAGCATCCCCAGATGGGGTTGACCCTATTGGTGACATGATTCTGGAAATCAAATGTCCAGTAGTAGGGGAAAATGGCGGGATATCTAATATCGAAAACTGCAATGCAGTCAAAAAGTACGTTAAGCGGTGTCCTCAAATGAGCGCTCTGAAAATGAATGTCAAACATGCTTATTACGCTCAGGTGCAAATGAATATGTGGGTAACAAATACCAAATCTTGTGATTTTATACTGTATTCATCAAAAGAGGATGATTTTATTCTGATAGAAGTATCTTTCGATATTGTTTTCGTAGAAAAGATGGCTAATGATCTAAAATGCCTATATTTTTCAGAAATGCTCCCAAGGCTCATAAAGAGATCGAACGATTGATATCAATGTGTGTAGACAGAACTATGTAAAAGTCTACTGTTCCTTACTATTTGTCAAACGATGTTTAGTTCTGTACATTTTACATTCTTTGTACCTACTATACACAAAAAATATTATGCTCTCAAAGTATCTTTTTATTTAAAAATGGGAAATGTGCATGTTACAATAAAAGTTATCAGCAAAATAATAATACCACATAATACTTTGAAATCTGAAGTAATTTCATTTTACTAACAATTGAAAATGGAATGTAATTGCGAACATTTTGGAAATAGCATGTACTGTGCCATTTACACGATCCAACAGTCTTCCGTCACCGACACAACACGTCAATGGAACGTTGAAATTTGTTACAAGAAGTTCCTATGGAGACGTTGACACACATGGTCAATGACACGGAACATTTTGATGTACCGAACGTGTGTACGCGCATATACAAAAAATGCATGCAACTTGTCCTGATGGAACGGTGACGTGACTTTGAGGTCCTGTTCCGTTGGAGAAAGCTGATGTATCGTGCGTTATATTACTTAATGGAATAATTAAATTCGCAGTACTGAATAACATCGTACACGGTAAATTTGATATACTTAGGGAATTAGTACTAGCGTACTCAGTAAGTCCAGTCGGAAAATGAGCCAGAATTCTGACTGGCTTTAACTAGAAATCCGGCTCCAAGGACACAGCCGATTCTAACCAGAATCGATAGTGTCACTGGAGCCGGAACATTTATTAGAACCAGCCAGAAATCCGGCACATTTTCAGACTGATTTTACTGGGTAGTATCCATAAACTATAGTGAGAACTTAACCAGTAACTTCAGCCGGAAATGAGTCGGATTACTTGCTGGTTCCAATAAGTACTCCGGCTCCAGTGACACAATCGATTCTAATTAGAAGGACTTGTGCCACTGGAGCCGGAATACGAACCAAAACCAGCCAAAATTCCGGTTCGTTTTCCTGCTGAACTCAATTAGGCAGTCCATGAGACGTTTGTTTGACAATTCAGCGGTGGGTTTTGTCAACAAGATTGTTTTGCTCTACTCCTGCGACAGAAAAACTCGTCCGATAAACATATTTCGTTAGTCCGATTCGTTTGATATTAGATCGAATCAACGATATTGCCGAACTCATGGATTGCTTAATTGCTGAAAATAATGTAATATTTATCCATATCCAGGTCAAAGCTACTGTGAGTGTGTTAATAATCACCTAATTTAGGTAGAGTGATTTACTTCTACGTTCGCGCACTTTTCAGGTTTTCTAATGGCGTTTTTGCTTGAAGCGAAACTGAGTCAGTTTTAACCCCAACTGCTGTCAAAATGTATGAACTGACAGCGGTTGGGGTTAGAACCTGACTCAGTTTCGGGGTCAAGCAAAAACGCCATAAGTAAATTGTGGAATTTCTACCTGTTTTATGGTACTACGCTAGTACTTATTTATTAGGTACATTCAGTTTACCGTGTACCTAGTTCCCAAAGTCGTGATGTGCTTTTTCTACGTTGCTTGGCAATTGTGGGATGCTGCAAATTCTGTTACGTTTTACAGCTTGTTGTCAGTAAATCCGGAGACAGGTTTGTACAATAAATTTAACAAAATCCATCTCATCGATTCTCTAGCCAATTTTATCTGTTCTTTTAATTCGCAGATATGGAATCGTATAACACCGCGGGAGCAACTTCCTCGTCCAACGGCCAGTATGGTAAAATCTGTTCCATGAGTGATTGAAAGATTGGCAAAAAAATTATTTCGTCAAAAACTGCCTTGCTCAAAACCGTCTAAAACTACCTGTTTTGGTAGATCATGAAGATACGCTTACCGATCGTCGTACAGGTTATCGTTTTACATTCAACGACAATAGACAGTGTTCAACATGGTCACCGGCAAATTGTCATTAGTGCTTATTCATCCTCCTGTACATGATATGCATATTAGTAGGCAACCCCTCGGGAATCCAAGTACCTTAAGAAACTGGAAGTATTGCTGAGCAAACAGGAAGCAAATCGTTCCTGTATTCTTAGTAAGAATAAGTATTACAAGAAACCTAATATGTTGAGTGATCAGTAACTATTGTCATTTATCGCGGATGAAACCGCGTAACAGCCAAGGCAATGCAACCAGCACAAAGTTGCGTTTACCTATGACAAGGCATTACTCGTTAATCTGCTAATCTTGACGGTCTCGTTGGTCCTATACTACATTGCGACATGCATGATTGATACTGCTCAACAGCAAACGAAGAGGGAGTACAATGGAAGCATTAAGTTGAAAATCTACCTGCCCAGTTCATCAACTGCCACACTACGAAATTCTACATTACTTACTTGAAGGGAAAATTGATCGTCTAGCCGTCTACAACCGGACACTGACATGACAGGAAGAATGTAGACCTGGTTGATTTTTCGGAATTGTACATCCCGCCAGCTAAATTATGATAATTAATTTCGGATTTTGTTGGTACGCGAAGACGTTTTCGGATCTTATTATTAGCATTTCGGTTGAGAATTTGCCGATCCGAATAATATAAATAGCGGTGTTATCACATTAATATGTTAATTCATTTTCGTTTCAGATATGGTGATGCTGGACAACGGCAATGCGCAAAGTGTACTGTTCACCTACACACCCCATTAACCCATTTCAGATGGTAGTACATCGTAAATAACATTGTTAAAATCTAATGTGTTAGTTTGTACTAATTATTACATCCGAGATATCTCTAATTAACTTTAGTATTATTATAGTAATTATTTTATTTCAAACAAATAAATGTATCAAATTAAAATCCATTTTTAATTTTGCTTTGATATATTATTGTTATTCTAGGAGTACAAAGTTTACATTTTAAATATATTTACTTTTAATAAGAGAAAATTCCTAATCACAATGTTTTAACTTTGAAAATTAAAGGAACGATTCCATTCAGAATGAAGGTTTGCGAAAACTTAAAAAGAAAGTAAACTCGTCTTAAATTTTATGTGCTGGAATCGCACTATCGGAAATACTATTTAGTATTTACTAATCGAATATACTATACTAGTTAATTGAAAGGTTTTCTAGTTTAAGGCCAAATTTATGTCAAATACCAAGTGCATTTCAAAGTTATGATTACAATATGCTGAAACGAAATATGTGTTGCGACTATAAATTAATTGAGAACAGTAGTTCTTTCTTCAAAAAGTTATCGTTTTATCGTGTTTTGCTTTCGTACAATTAAATAAAATATACTCTTTTATTGTATTGTATATTTATTGGGGCTGTAACCTGGTTGGTCATTCGCCCATACTCTCTTATTTTTTATTACATGCATTTTTTATAAATATATGGTAGTCAAGATATAGTATTGTATTTCTTTACTAATGATACCAAATCGTTTAGCTTTACATTTTGGCTATATTCTAAAATTTATCTTCACGAAGAATGGGACGAGTCAAATTAACAGTGCCGCAGATGATGATCATGATATCATCGATATTACCCACAGTATGTGAATCCACGATATCCTTAAGGATTGAAAATATTTTTAGGCGTTGCATGATCCTCTCAACATGTATTCTCGCCTTGGCTATTGCTTCGTTCGTAACTGCTTCTGATGCTGTGAGCTTGTTATTACGCATAAATGGTGGGATGTGTAATTTTATTCCTTTCATTGACAACTCATTTTCTATGGTGAAACCTTTGTCAACCATAACTTCGTCCACATGAGGATGTAATGAAGCGATAAGATTTTCTTGATTAAATATAAATTTATCCGATGCCTTTCCAGAATATGCTTTACTACAAAAGGTGATAAGTCCCGCTGGACTAACTCCAATCAGAATCTTAATCGTGCGTCTTGACTTGTATTGAGAATAAGTAGCTAAACGACAATTGAGACACTTCAAGGTGGCCAAAGGTATCTCGGTACAGTCTAGCACAATGGAAACGTTAGCAAATTTTCCTTTGAAGCAATGAGGTATATTCTGCCTTATTTCTTCTTTTTCAGGCATGTAAACAAATGGAGAGAGAATTTGAGCTAATATTTGCACCGTATAATTAAAATATTTAGCTACGGTTGAAGTGTGAGTCTTGAAGAGAATTCCCATGGCAACAAATGACAAGTTTTGCTTAAGCTTTGCAAAAACTAAAATTACTCTGTCTGCATGCTGAATTTGTTTGGATAGACTGAGTCTTCGAGTTTTTTTGAAGCCAAACACAGTTCTTGTAACATATCAAACGAAGGTAGACCGGTCCACGTATTCAAATCATCGGCACTCTCAAGGAGGTCAGCAAACTTAAACTGTTCTTTTCTCTTTCCTTTGTGGGATATTACCATATCATTATTGGTAGGTACTTGCAAGTTCTGAGTGCAGGTCATGTTGCCTAAATTATCGTATGATCCTTCTGAATTACTCAGCTTCTTTATAAATTTAGTGTCCGTGTGATCATATGATTCAAGGTTACGTACATCTACAACATTTACAAATGTAGATGAAGAATCCAATGTAGGATCATTATCGATGTATGGAGTCGTCCCGGCGGACCCTGCGCTTTGAGCAATTTCTTTTGCTACAACATCAAATCGAGGAACTGCTCGACGGTATGAAATACGTGGTTTGTTGTACGGATTACGTTTAGATAGTTCGTCAATGACAGGCAAGTTTCTAGACGGTTTTGTGTTGCTTTTTAAACGTTTTCCACCTGTAAGCAGAATACATTGTTTAACGGTCTCGATTTTCGATTAATCAGTCTCTGTTTAATGAGTCTTTCAAACTAAAATTATTATCTAAAGTTTCATTTACCTGGTATATAATCACACTTCATAAAATGGTTGCTGCATACTTTCGAGCTTTTCGTCAAATGTTTTAGTCGTAGAATTTTCTTCCATTCAGAGATACTCTTTGGGCATTTTGGTATACTATGTAATGTTACTGTATCACTAGCACGTGATTTACAGCCTGTTACAGTGCACATTCGATATCTTACAGATCTTGGTAAGCTCATGCAGTATGTATGATCACTGATGAGAATGTTCCCATCGGTACAGTGATTATATTTCCGAGGATGGCTTATTTGTCGTTTAACTTTAATCGATGGAACTGCTTTTGGTCGTAAGAACAGCGATTGCACTAAACATTAGACATGAAATTAAAAAAAAAATGAAATAAAAGGAAATATTAAAAGAGCATACCTGTTTTAAAATCGCGCTCTCGAAAATGCTTCTCGCATATTTTCATATTCAATGTATTGTCGTCGTCGTTCATCAGGAAAACGTCCTTCCAAAGATGTAGAAGATTTGACTTCTTTGAGGATGGGAATCGAATTAGATTCTTGCGCGTTTGTGTCCGACATCCCAAGACGCAGCAGCTACTTTTAGCCTTTATTCTTGTTCGCGATTCCGGTATGTTAACGGATGGAACAGCCCATGATTTCAATTTTTTATTCGAATCTGAAGTGAATAGTTATCCTCAGTTTAAAATATTGATCTGATTGCTATATGAAAACTTACAGTATATGAAATCACTTTTCTTGAAATGAGCCCGACATATTCTTTCCTCTCGCGATCCAGACAATTTCATAAATTTACACCATCTCGAAAAGGTTTTGCTTGATTTAGGAGGAACGGGAAATGTTGCGGCGGCCGCGGTGCTTCTCAAACATTCCGGAACTACACATTTCAGCTTGTAGCTCTACGAATATTAGCAAAAATCACTATGTTTTTCACGATTTTCCAACGATATTTACTCACCATCTTATAAAACAATAGTTTTCCTCTGTTTTCGTTAATAATTATCAACAAATCAATCGGTGATATGTTGTTTAAAAGTTATTTTCTTACCAATGTTTACAGAAAATATATGCACTATGACAGAAAAGAAGGAAATCAGCAACACTTTGCTTCCAGCGCTATCTTTAATTTTAACGTAGAATCGCCAATCCTTCGTAACATATTCGATCGAACCAACGGGGGCAGTGCGTTCATTTGAATGAACGCCATATTCGGGCGAGGCACAAAAAAATCTGTTGCAGTTTAAAGCTATCATTGGATTACGTTCTCACAATAGCATGAACTGCGTTGATGTATCGATCAGCGCTACCGGTCGTTCGTAGTCCCATGAATACAAGGTGGCATGACACGTTGATTTGAAGTTCAGACGAAAGCATTCGTTTGATATTTTTACTGCCTGTTTGGATTGCTTTTTTCGGGCTTGGTTCGCATGGTGGTATGGATACACTAACAAAGCTTCTACTTATAGTAATACATATTCCTAAAAGGAATATTAATATTACGTTACGAATTTCGAAACATATATCAGTGTGGTAAAGTTAAACATAGCAGTGTAACTTATGCTTTTTATTTGACAAAAAAGATTAATAATCATGTGGAAATTGACATGAGCGTGTTGTTCGTATTTGATAAGGACGGCAAATGATATATCGATGTGTATTTTAAAATATTGCGAACAACAGTGTTATCATTCGCCTTATTCAACAATAGCGAGTTAAGCGACGAGGGAAATAAATAAATGTCTTGAAGATATTTAAAATTTGAAAAGCCTTTGATCGTTATTTCAAACACATTACAATGAGTCTACAAATAGAATGGATACAGTAGATCGAATATCATAAACGTTCAGATAGCTATTTAGGACATTCTACTGGCAAAATAAAATAAGTTGAGGTTTCAGTGTACCATTTCCAGTTCAGATTATGTTGAATACGCCCTTGAACCTGGCGAACATGTAAATGCTGTTTTATTATTGAATGTATGCTATAAATACATACTATTGCACCAATCCAAGATAAGAAAACATAAGTATTTATTTTGAATTAGCACATACTCAATTTCAATAAAAAATGAACAGCTTATAGAATGAGTAACATGCTGAATAAAAATAGCGTTGCTCTTTGTCCAATGTCCCAAATAATGTTTCAACATTGGTTAGGAATCATACGATTATTTTCACTACTCGGTTTCTGCGTTACTATTATTATTATTCGCTACGTTGTAATTAATAAGTTTGTAATTGTTCCTTAAAAATCGTCAAATAACAGACGAAGTCTAGGACAGAATCCACTTCATTTGCTACGCAAAAAACATATTCATATTTTGTTTATTCCTGTTGAAAGTAATATAAACTGTTCGCAATCTATTGGTTTTGTACTGTACTTTGCTTATTTAGATTAAAAATTTATTCTATATGAACCAATTTCATGAAAATTGACTTGAACAGTAAAATTAGGTCAGCTTAGACATTATAGAAGAATTATTTTTGATGTGACTTATACCTTGTCACCTGATTCATTTGATCCGCATGAAAAAGGATAAAAGTTAAAAAATAACGTTAGAAGCCGTTTATAAACCACTTAGGCTCATTGTGGTGGGAAACCGGGGGTCTAGCAAAATTCTACGTTTGTCTACGAGGGGGAAGAGAAATTGAATTTTTGTTATTCTCGGGGTTTTAAAGAGAATTGTGTTCAACATTCTAGTGTCTAGTCGATTCAACTAGATATATTTATGCAAACACGATGAAGTTAGTACGCGGTTGAGGTAATTACTTATTCGGAACCACAACCCAGAACTCACGTAATGTTTTTGGACAAAACCCAATATAGTGTTATTTCTTGCGTATAGTTGGATATTCATTTGTTCTCATGAAAAAGTTTTAGGAAAAATACAAAATAACAGTTGTCAAGATGATCTCAAGAAATTCCTCTCTGGAGAAGATTTTGACTGTGCAAATCCTGCAGTTCTGAATCATCATCTGAGACATCAATAAATGTTCAAAGATTGTAAAAGTTAAGCATTAAAACCAATATATTTACATAATATATTAAACAGCCCGATTTTGAACGTTAAGTGGATTGATTTTTTTATTTTTTGTTTTTTTAATTTCGATGGCCCAAACAGTAGTGGTTAAACTTGTAAAACGAAATATTCACTTGAGTTTATCAGTTTGAAATTACTTTTGCAATCATTTACACTGATTTCAAAATCTTTAAGCGCCCCTTAAATTCTACGTGTACGTTTACAAAAATAATACTTATCACAAAATTCATCACCCCATTAGTGATAAATTGTCCTATAACCGAGTACTTAATCTTAAAATGTTATGGTTTCCATCAACCAGGTTGGTTGAAAATGGATTCCATTCTTTGGTCTCATTGATTTTCGTAGGACTTTTTGAAAGTTCTAGAATTATCCTAAATCTCTGAAATTCGTAAGATTTGCTTGAAATTCCTACGAATTCCCTGAAGATTTTCTTGATTTTTTTGTTTTTCCTGAAGCAGAAGGAATTTTTTGTATTTTTTTATTCGTTGAATAATAGCAGTACAGTTTATGAAACTATAGGAACAACCCAAAATTTGATGGGTTAAAAGTTCCCAGTTTGTGGTTAAAAGTTCCCAGTTTATGGTTGCGATGACTATTCTACTCAGTTGCATACAAGATTTCAGATTGTTTTTTATTTTTTTCACTTTTTGGTCGTTAATGAATTTCAAAAACCCCGAAAACGGAGATTTAAATATATTTGCAAAGGCGATATAACTTTAAATTAAAATCATGCCGGCATATGAGCTAAAGAGTATATAAACCATAGTTTTCGACTACACAAGATAGGTCTTACTGCGCTAGGAAATATTTCTTAAACCACACCAACATAGTGGATACATTTTATTAATCCCGTTTACAAGATCCCAAACGAGGTATTGAGAAAATGCTCATTTAGATGCGTTTTTCAGCTCTATGAATTACCAGCTTCCATCGAAGTCGCTAGTCATGCGTATCTCACCCATTCCATTCCAAACATTGCATCTCCTAGAATGTATGGGACTCAGCACTCAAATCTTATGTTCGTTGAAGTTAATTGTGAGTTTCATGAAATGCACTTGGCATTTTTGATAGAATGTGATGAAATGTGCAGATGCCTCCTGATGTTTAAATTTTTTCCATAAATCCTTAGAATATTCTTGAAACATTGCGAACATTCTATAAATTCTAAAGATTTTACTTGATATCGTAGGATTTTCTTGAAGTTCAGTTCATCTACTGAAACTGTAATAATATTTCTGAATATTCAGTTCGCAGAATTTCCCGACGTCGGTAAAATGTGTGTGAAAATCGTGAACATTCTGCTTTCTATAGAAATTATTAGTATTGAAAGTCTTTAAAGTCAGAAGTATTTCCCAAATTCCATACATCATCATCCTTAAAGTTCATTGCGATGCTCTGAAGTTTGTTAAAAACAAACTATAACTAACCTGAGTGTCGTACAAATTATCTGAAATTTTAAGGATCTCCTTGTAAGTTAGCAATCCTCCAAAATTTAGACTTTCCTTAAACTTGTAGGGCGTCCTTAAAGCTTGCAGAATTTTTTATACTTGTTAGATTTCCACGATTTAGTTGTGGCTTACTCAAAGTTTAAAACACTTTTCTGGACTTTGCAGAATTACTCTAAGTAGCACACAACTTCTCTAAAGTATGGAGAAACCCATAGAAGTTTCATAAAATTTGTCCTATTTTGTTGAAGTTTACAAAATCAAACGAAAAAAAAAGTTTGATGGTAGGTGTACGTACTATCGAGGCACAATGTCTATTTTATCCAATTATGAGCTGGTTCGAGATTTGTTCAACATCAGGGACTGAGCTGTCGAGTCCTATCCTAGCATAAAGTAAAATATTTAGTAAACAATTTCGATAAATTAAAACCCGATTAAAAATCAAAAATAAATACTCTCAGTATATCCCAGGAAACATTAGAAAGTGTGAAATGTTCCGTTGAATAATCCACTCGTAGCTTCCAGTTAATGGAATTATGTAACTGTCCATATTTAAACAATACTTTTACTGTAATTTATTAAACTGTTCTTGTTGTCTATAATCTCTTAATCTTTAGGTATGCTACATCTCCACAACTTTAGTTCTAAATGCTTACTTGAATCCTTCTGCTGAAAGATAGGAAAACATTATTCAGTCTAAAATTAGCTTATGTGTCTAATGGGACCAACGGTATGATAATAAAATTTTTACTAATCGAGTTAGTAGCATTTAATATTCAGTTACAGGAAAAGTTCAATAACGCATGTGCAGAAGAATTTATTTCACCAAATACGTCATCATTAATGTGATATTTATCGGTGGATTTTTTACATTATACTATACGTAACCCAGCTAATATTTTCAATAATATTATCGCTGCCGCTCGTTTATTATATTTGTTTGTTTATTACACACTTGGCCACTCGCCCCCTTCAAACCTGTGAATATATATGAACAACCACAATAAGCTATGATTAGAAGAGTCTTAATACCAGGTTGCCATTCGTGCAGTAAGATGCAGAGGATATATATATATATATATATATATATATATATATATATATATATATATATATATATATATATATATATATATATATATATATATATATATATATATATATATATATATATATATATATATATATATATATATATATATATATATATATATATATATATATATATATATATATATATATATATATATATATATATATATATATATATATATATATATATATATATATATATATATATATATATTATATTCGAGAAACAGTACCTACCGTACTCGATAGTGCAGCATCAATGCATTGCACCAACATAAAGCATGTCTATTAAAATGGTATGTCAGAAGATTCACCTTGAAGTAGTATTGTATGATGAAAGTCGGTTGTGAAGGTTATTAAAATCATAAATTCGGAATTGCACCACAAATAAGTTGAACTTCTTGATACTATCTCACTCATATTTACATGAATTGAATTGCAAAATATGCCGTATAGATCCACGGCTATTTTTCACAATCGCCGAAACAGTCGAATCCTATGGCAGCAAAATGTCAAACGAAATTTTCGTTCGAATGCTATTGCAATGCATCACACCTCTTTGTGGTCAAGGGAATACGAACGGTAGCACAAGATGAATGAAGTTTGTTGGTTGTTTACAACGACTGTGATCGCGTCGGCAACACGAGGAGTGATAGCTGCCCAACTGCCAGCTTCGGTCAAATGAACACTCGCACGAAAAAGCAGCAATCGTTCTTATTATGACGAACGGTATATTGAAGCACGAACGAATGAATTCGTCAAGATGCGAATGATGATTTGGCGCACGTTCGCCGATCAGCGCATTATTTCAAATGAAGCTCCCTTTTTAAGGCCTGATTGCAATTGCTCTGAAAACCGACTTTTTAACGGAGGCCCGGAGGGCCGAGTGACATATACCATTCGATTCAGTTCGTCGAGTTCGGCAAATGTCTGTGTGTGTATGTATGTATGTGTGTATGTGCATATGTGTGTGTGTATGTGACCAAAAATGTCACTCATTTTTATCAGAGATGGCTGAACCGATTTTGACAAACTTAGTCTCAAATGAAAGGTGCAACATTCCCATAGGCTGCTATTGAATTTCTAATGGATCAGACTTCCGGTTCCGGAATTACAGGGTGATGAGTACGAACACGCAGAAAATGTCGATTTTAATAAATTCTGCAATGAATGTATAAAGGTGAAAAATTTTCCAAAATGTGACCACAACTGCTTCGATTTGTAGTATTAGGTCACTAACATCCATTCAAAGTCTATTTGGCCACATTGGCCACCATCATCGGTTCCGGAAGCCCCGGCGGAAGTATCTAAATTCAGAATAACAGTCACATCGGTTTCTCGGAGATGGCTAAACCGATTCGACTAAACTTGGCCTCAAATGAAAGGTATTGCGTCCCCGTAAATGGCTATTTAATTTCATCCTGATCCGACTTCCGGTTCCGGAGTTACAGGTTGTGGCGTGCGATCACATAGCAAATTGTTATTCAAACCGATACTCCGATGAAAGCAAAAAAGGTAAAAATTTCGCTAAAATGTCTCTCAAACAACTTAAATTTGCTGTTCTAGGTCACCGACGGCCAATCAAACTTTCGTTGACTACATTCACCACCATAGACGGTTCCGGAAGTGCCCGGGAAAAGCGGCCATCTTTCAAAATTTACGAACTCACATCAGTTTCCCGAAAATGGTTGGGCCGATTTTCACAAACTTAGTCCCAAATGATAGCTATAATATCCCCATAGATGCCTATAAAACTTCGTACGGATCGCTTATATGGGTCCGGAAATATAGACTAAATTGTCCGGTCACATATGAAATTCCCATATAAGCCGGAACTCAAATTTTTTTTTTCAAAGGGGGGACCCCATGAAATTTCAGAAATAGAATTCGTATTCTTGATGCCAAACATCTTTAAAATGCATGAAACGTCGAGATTTTATGTTACCTCGAAAATTATTTTTTTATAAAAATCGACTTTTTGGGACTTTGCCGATTTCGCACCTTTTTGCCTTTCTCAATAGAAAGGTATTGCAATTGCTCTGAAAACCGACTTTTTAACGAAGGCCCGGAGGGCCGAGTGACATATACCATTCGATTCAGTTCGTCGAGTTCGGCAAATGTCTGTGTGTGTATGTATGTGTGTATGTATGTATGTGTGTGTATGTGCATATGTGTGTGTGTATGTTGCTTTTGTGAAAGTGAATATGGTAACTTGTGTGTACATAGTGCAGGAAGCAATCGCTTAAATTTGTGAGAAATACTTTGCTTTTCGTTGAAAACTTTGTGGGCGCTAATCGCTAATCGGAATATCATTCAGATAAGTATAGTGTGTAGTCATACAGACTATTATTGTTCTGTGATTTTCGGATTTCATTTCGCTGCATCGGCTGGCTTTGTACGTTTCCCAGCAGCGAGGTGACGCAGTGTTATATTTTTTTGTTTTGTCCCGCTTCTCCAGCTGTTGTTTAATTTGCCTATAATGAGTGGCCTGTGTGCAAAGTGTACGGGCACGGTGAGTCTCGCCGAAGGTCTTGTACTATGCCTTTTTTGCGGCGATAAATACCATCAAAAATGTTCCGGGTTAACAAAGGCCATGGTAAATTGGGTGGCTGATAATGCAAGTCTTTGCTACAAATGTGCAAAATGTTTATCAACCCAGTCTTCTGGTGTGCAGGATGTCAGTTCGATAATCATTGAGTTGGATAAGAAAATGGAACAATTCGCTTCCATTTCTGAATCTCTCACTGATGCCCGAAAAAACATCGATGCACAGATAAACATCGCAGTAGAAAACGGAATAGAAAAACTGATCAGGTCTTTCAACAACTCTCTCGAGAGTAAATTGGCTGGCTTGGAAAACAGTGTTGCCAAAAAGTTGGAAGATTTTAAAAGTTGTTTTAATGAAAATGTTAAGCGTGAAATTGAATTAGTTGGAATGAACAGAAAGAGGAATTTTAGTAATACGAAGGTTCATTCTGAATCGGACGGGAATCCCAGTAGAAAACGAAAAATTTTGACGAATAAAGAAGATGAACCGATGTTAATTGAAATAGACGATGATGGAAATAATGACGAGGTTTTTGATAAAAATAGTAGAATTACTTATGCGAATGTTTTGTCGGGAGCTACAGGGACGAATAAAATTAGAACTAGAAGTCAAACGAAACGTAAGGCTCGCCCGGTCATTGTGATTAAACCAGTCGAGCCGTTGCAATCGAGTGACGACACGAGGAATGAATTAAAAAATAAATTAGATCCAAAGGTGCACAAAATTAGCAACTTTAAAAACGGTAAAGATGGCTCGATTATTGTGGAGTGTGCAACTCGGGATAATATTGAGTCGGTGAAAGAAAACATTGTAAGCAATCTGGGTGAAAAGTATAATGCTGTTATACCGATACCCGGTAAACCGAAGATAAAAATAATGGGGATGAGTGATCGATACTCTGAAGAAGTCTTCATTGACTTATTGAAGAGTCAGAATGAGGGTATTCCGTTTGAATATGTTAAAGTTGTTGCCAATTTCCAAAATCCACGCTTCAAATATAACAAATACAATGTTATAATTGAAGTTGATAAGGACACTTATAGCAGCCTGATGTCAGCCCGTGCGGTAAACATTGGTTGGGATAGGTGTTCTGTTTTTGAGGCCTTTAACGTGCTGCGCTGCTTCAACTGTGGAGAATATGGTCATAAGAGCACGGGATGCGTGAATAAAGAAACATGCTCCAGATGTAATGGAGCACATAGAACATCTGAATGCTCGTCAACGGATTTTAAATGCGTTAATTGTATTAAAAAGAATAATGAACGTAAAATGAATTTGGACGTAAATCATGCGGCATTTAGTAAGCAGTGTTCAGTATATCGGAGACTGCTAGAATTGAAAAAAAGCAACGTTTGGTCAAGTGAATAGCAACTAACAAACGAGAGGTTGTCTGAAACATTGTATTTAAATATAGCTGGGTTATCTACAAACTTTGTCGCAATGCGACATCTTGTAGAAAACAAACGTCCATTGTTGGTTTTAATATCAGAAACACATATTGTTGATGCTGATGCATTTGATCAGTATAGCATTCCGGGTTATAAAGTTGCTTTTTGCCTATCTCATTCCAGACATACCGGTGGAGTTGCTATTTACGCCAAAGAATCGATTAAATTCAACGTTCGGTTAAACGAAGCAGTTGATAATAATTGGTTCTTGGGTATATCAGTTGAAAGAGGCATGCAGATGGGAAATTTTGCAGTAGTATACCATTCTCCTAGTTCAAGCGATCGACGGTTTTTAGAAATTTTAGAAAACTGGTGGGAGAATTTCGTTGACTTAAGTAAACTTAATGTAATTTCGGGCGATTTCAATATTGATTGGCTCAATGATCAAAATTCGAATCAGTTGAAGCAGTTGGCAGAGTTTTTCAATTTCAAGCAAACGGTTAGTGAGTTTACAAGAATTTCCAGACACAGTAGAACATTGATAGATCACGTGTATTCCAATTTTGATGGGGTTCATTCGTATGTAGAGGCCGATTGTAAAATTTCAGACCATGAGACAATTTCAATTTTACTGGAGAATGAACCTAACCATGAAGAGGATAAAGTTAAAATCAAGTGCTGGAAAAGATATTCGAAACAAGCTATGTCTCAACTGGTTTCGAGAAGCATGGATTTTACGGAATTGAATGGAAATTTGGATAACAAGGCAGCTGTTCTAACTAACGTGTTAAAAGAGTGTACAAATAGTTTAGTTTCTCAAAAGTTTGTTAATTCAAATAAATCGAACAGCTGGTACTCTTTAGATCTTTTGCGTCTTAAACGTAAAAGGGATAAAAAGTACAAGAAATTTTGCAGAACTAATAGTGAACGTCTTTGGAATGGGTACACACACGCGCGAAATATTTATTCACGGGCCTTGAAGAAGACCAAATGTGAATATATTCAAAGGAAGATCGATCAACATCAAAACAACAGCAAAGAGTTATGGAAAATCCTAAAGAATTTAATTAAACCTAAACGTAGTTCCTCGCAGTCCATAACTTTTAACGGGATAGAAGAACAATCTGAACAAATAATAGCTGAAAAATTGAACAGTTATTTCGTTAACAGTGTCCAACTGATCAATCAAAGTATTGAGCTGGTCAGTGAACCTGTGGAAATAACACAGCCGATTAATACTAACTGTAGATTTGACGGATTTCACCCAATCACTTTTGAACAATTGAAAGATATTTGTTTTTCTTTGGGAAAATCGGCTGGTATCGATAATGTCAATGCAAAAGTGATACAGGATTGCTTTCATGTCATCGGACACGATCTGCTGGATCTTGTAAATGAATCGCTACAAACTGGGCACGTGCCGACAGTTTGGAAGGAGTCACTTGTGATTCCTATTCCCAAAGTTACTGGGACGGATAAAGCCGAAGAGTACCGCCCCATTAACATGTTGCACACATTAGAGAAAATTTTAGAACTTGTTGTTAAGGGCCAGCTGATGAGTTATTTGAATAATAATAATTTGCTAATTCCGGAGCAATCGGGATACCGAGAGGGACACTCTTGCGAAACCGCTTTGAATCTAGTGTTAGCAAAATGGAAAGAGAAAATCGAGGTTAAAGAGACTATATTTGCTGTATTTTTGGATCTGAAACGCGCTTTTGAGACAATTTCGAGACCTTTACTTTTGAAAACTTTAGAGCGATTTGGTATCGGAGGGATAGCACATAAGTGGTTTGAAAACTATCTATGTGATAGAACTCAGAAAACTAGTTTTAACGATTTTGTATCTAGTCCTCTCGACAATCCTCTTGGAGTGCCGCAAGGTAGTGTCTTGGGTCCTATTTTATTTATTATGTATATAAATGACATTAGGCGAGTTTTACGATTTTGTGACCTAAATTTGTTTGCTGACGACACTGTTCTGTTCATTGCAGCTAAGGATATAGATGAAGCCGTGGCGCATTTGAACGAAGATTTGCATTCCCTTGCTCGTTGGTTAAAATTTAAACAATTAAAGTTAAATGTTGCTAAAACTAAATATATGATTATCTCTTCGGCTAATACTAGGCCTGACGTTAACGTTAAAATAAATGGTGAGACTATTGATCGCGTTAGTGAATTAAAATATCTTGGAATAATCATTGATGATAAGTTAACCTTTAAGTCTCACATCGACAATGTCATCAAAAAGATTGCTAAAAAGTATGGTATATTGTGTCGTCTGAAAAATGATTTAACAATTAGTAGTAAAATTTTATTATATAAATCTATTGTTTCACCACATATTGACTTCTGCCCGTCCATTTTGTTTCTTGCCAATCAAACACAAATATTGAGGTTACAGCGATTGCAAAATAGAATCATGCGATTAATTTTAAAATGTAACAGATACACTTCCTCTAGTTTCATGCTAAGCGCATTACAATGGCTCTCTGTGAAGCAAAGAATTTATTACTTAACAATGGTGTTCATTTTTAAAATTATTAATGGAATGCTACCTCGATATTTGTGTGATCGAATTGAAAGAGGAAGTGATGTGCATAGGTACAACACTAGAAACGCGTCTGATGCAAGAACACCTAACTTTTTATTTAGTAGATCACAGAACTCCTTGTTGTACAAAGGAATAAGTTTTTTTCAATTCGATGCCTAGACATATTAAACGTGCGGCAACATTAGCGGAGTTCAAAACACTATGTATTTCACACATAAAATCTGCTTTGTAGACAGATTTGTTGAATTTTCATATTTTGGAGTTATTTGAATAACTATGTAATACCACGAAGATTGTATTTTTTTTTCTCTTCTATTATTTGCATTTAGTCACACTAAGTTATTATATTCGCTATGATGATGATGGATTTTTGTTAATTGTTTATTATAGTTTTTAAAAATAATGAGATGTCTACAGAAGTCTGAGCCACGCGCGCGATAAACAGATAGAGACTAACTTGAAATCGAACATGGTGACCAGTACTAAGAGCTCATCGGGTTGAATTGAAGCTTTTAGACTTTTGTTGTGATCAGGGTCTGATTTGATGATGGAGTTGCTTTGCTGGCTTTGCTCGACAATAGAGTTAATCTCGGTTATTGCTGCCATAGCGGCAATAACGGAGTTGGTTCGTTGAGTGGGGGGCTTGGTGATTTCTTCTGATAAAACAAGATATCGGGTTCAATTCCTGATCAATCCAGGGTATTCCCGGAAAGGAATATCCCTGGGTTGCCTTGGGTTAGTGGTACGCAACTTTCAATAAAGGGGCCTGATGTGGATGATATAACTCGATTAGACTCTGCACTGCCACTAGGCTCGTCACTTCTCACCTTAGCAGGTGGTAGTACCGATGTCTTGGTCAGGCGGGAGGAGTCTTACAGAGAATTATCAGAAATGGAAGCTATTGGGTTCAATTCCCGATTCTATCAAGTATCTTCCCGGAATGGAAATTTTCTTGATGGACCCTGGTTGTTGATGGAATATTCGAAATATATCTGGTTACGTTCTTTTGAAGGAAAGGCTATGTCTGTAAATTGAACCAGTCCGTTTTTTTTGTTAACTGGTCTTGTCATGATTTAAAATATTAATTATCTTCTAGATAACTCGTTCAGCTCACACCTTTGTGGGGGTATGAGGTGGGACCATCATCATCATGTATGTGACCAAAAATGTCACTCATTTTTCTCAGAGATGGCTGAACCGATTTTGACAAACTTAGTCTCAAATGAAAGGTGCAACGTTCCCATAGGCTGCTATTGAATTTCTAATGGATCCGACTTCCGGTTCCGGAATTACAGGGTGATGAGTACGAACACGCAGAAAATGTCTATTTTAATAAATTCTGCAATGAATGTATAAAGGTGAAAATTTTTCCAAAATATGACCACAACTGTTTCGATTTGTAGCATTAGGTCACTAACATCTATTCAAAGTCTATTTGGCCAAATTGGCCACCATCATCGGTTCCGGAAGCCCCGGCGGAAGTATCTAAATTCAGAATAACAGTCACATCGGTTTCTCGGAGATGGCTAGACCGATTCGACTACACTTGGCCTCAAATGAAAGGTATTGCGTCCCCGTAAATTTCATCCCGATCCGACTTCCGGTTCCGGAGTTACAGGTTGTGGCGTGCGATCACATAGCCAATTGTTATTCAAACCGATACTCCGATGAAAGCAAAAAAGGTAAAAATTTCGCTAAAATGTCTCTCAAACAACTTAAATTTGCTTTTCTAGGTCACCGACGGCCAACCAAACTTTCGTTGACTACATTCACCACCATAGACGGTTCCGGAAGTGCCCGGGAAAAGCGGCCATCTTTCAAAATTTACGAACTCACATCAGTTTCCCGAAAATGGTTGGGCCGATTTCACAAGTCCCAAATGATAGCTATAATATCCCCATAGATGCCTATAAAATTTCGTACGGATCGCTTATATGGGTCCGGAAATATAGACTAAATCGTCCGGTCACATATGAAATTCCCATATAAGCTGGAACTCAATTTTTTTTTTCAAAGGGGGGACCCCATTAAATTTCAGAAATAGAATTCGTATTTTTGATGCCAAACATCTTTAAAATGCATGAAACGTCGAGATTTCATGTTACCTCGAAATTTTTTTTTATAAAAATCGACTTTTTGAGACTGCCGATTTCGCAGCTTGCCTTTCTCAATAGAAAGGTATTGCAATTGCTCTGAAAACCGACTTTTTAACGAAGGCCCGGAGGGCCGAGTGACATATACCATTCGATTCAGTTCGTCGAGTTCGGCAAATGTCTGTGTGTGTGTATGTATGTGTGTGTGTATGTGCGTCTGTGTGTGTGTACGCGAACACAATCTCACTCACTTTTCTCAGAGATGGATGAACCGATTTTGACAAACTTAGTCTCAAATGAAAGGTGCAACGTTCCCATAGGCTGCTATTGAATTTCTAATGGATCCGACTTCCGGTTCCGGAATTACAGGGTGACGAGTACGATCACGCAGAAAATGTCGATTTTAATAAATACTGCAATGAATGTATAAAGGTGAAATTTTTCCAAAATATGACCACAACTGCTTCGATTTGTAGTATTAGGTCACTAACATCCATTCAAAGTCTATTTGGCCACATTGGCCACCATCATCAGTTCCGGAAGCCCCGGCGGAAGTATCTAAACTCAGAATAACAGTCACATCGGTTTCTCGGAGATGGCTAGACCGATTCGACTAAACTTGGCCTCAAATGAAAGGTATTGCGTCCCCGTAAATGGCTATTTAATTTCATCCCGATCCGACTTCCGGTTCCGGAGTTACAGGTTGTGGCGGGCGATCACATAGCAAATTGTGATTCAAACCGATACTCCGATGAAAGCAAAAAACCTGTTTTAATCCACCTAGCGGTGCAATTGTGCCTTTCTCATTTCTCTAAACTATGGCACGGAGGCTTTTTATGTTTAACATAATCGTGGAAATGTCCATTACATTCTTAGTACACTTTGCACTTATACACAATGGCATGCCAGCCACGAACTTGATGAGCTACGTGTCGACGGTGAAACACTTGAAACAAAAAAATATCATACTCCATTAGCCTAATCAGCATTAGATCAATGTTATCTGCTTGCTAACTCATTTTGTCATGCGGGGCTGGGTATGTGAAGAGGGCGAAAGTCCCATGAACGAACGACTCCCCAGCTTAAATTGGTATGCTTTGTGAAATAGTGGTGGTTTAAAGATGATGGGGTTGAAAGGGAGGGATATGCGGGCTGGATGGGGTGGTGGTCTGAGGGGTGATTTAAGGAGATTTTTAAAGGAGGGGCGCGAACAGTAGAGGGGGGGGGGGTGTAACCCCTCTCCGTAAACCATCAACTACGCCCCTGTTATAATCCAGAAACCCTAAAGGAGTCGAAAAAAAATTAGGGATTAGGTTGACGTTTTTCAGAGTGATTGCATAACCTTTCTATATGAGAAATGTGCCAAAATCCAAAAAAGTGAATCGTCGTCAAATTTTTTTTTCGAGCTCGCATCAAATCTCGACGTTTCATGCACCTTGAACACATTTAGCATCAAAAATAAAAATTCTATTTTTAATTTTTCCTATAGTTTATATGAGAAATTTCTATGTGGCCGCACTCTGAAACCCGTAATTCTGGAACCAGAATTCCGATCAATCCAAAATTCAATAGCAGCCGATGGGAAGGTTGCACCTGTCATTTGAGACTAAGTTTGGGCAAATCGGTCCAGCCATCTCTGAGAAAAATGAGTGACATTATTTGACACATACGCACATTCATACACACACACACATACATACATACACACACACATACAGACTTTTTCCGATCTCGACGAACTGAGTCGAATGGGATAAGACACTCGGCCCTCCGGGCCGGGATTAGATTGACGTTTTTCAGAGTGATTGCATAACCTTTCTATATGAGAAAGGCAAAAATGTGCCAAAATCCAAAAAAGTGAATCGTAGTCAATTTTTTTTTTCGAGTTTGCATCAAATCTCGACGTTTCATGCACCTTGAACACATTTAGCATCAAAAATAAAAATTATATTTTTAATTTTTCCTATAGTTTATATGAGAAAAATCTCTGTGGCCGCACTCTGAAACCCGTAATTCTGGAACCAGAATTCCGATCGATCCAAAATTCAATAGCAGCCGATGGGAAGGTTGCACCTTTCATTTGAGACTAAGTTTGGGCAAATCGGTCCAGTCATCTCTGAGAAAAATGAGTGACATTATTTGACACATACGCACATACATACACACACACACATACATACATACACACACACATACAGACTTTTTCCGATCTCGACGAACTGAGTCGAATGGGATATGACACTCGGCCCTCCGGGCCGGGATTAGGTTGACGTTTTTCAGAGTGATTTCTATATGAGAAAGGCAAAAATGTGCCAAAATCCAAAAAAGTGAATCGTAGTCAATTTTTTTTTCGAGTTTGCATCAAATCTCGACGTTTCATGCACCTTGAATACATTTAGCATCAAAAATATTTTTTTTTCGAAAGTTGTCCTACTGGAGCTGTAGAGCTAGGTACTCGGAAGGGCTCCCCGTCAGAATCACATACTACAATTTGCAGACGAGACAGGTAATGTCGCCCAATAAAACACTGCAATAGGCCAATTGTAGTGGGCCGTGATTCTGAATGTGATATTCATTGTACGGTTCAGGCATGTACGGGCGTAGGGACTCGCGATCGCGTGTATCATCGCGAAGGGCTCGAACATTTGTACGTTAACGTGCTTGATCGCGTTTGTATGTAGCGTGTGCTAACGTGTATGAACTTCGCGTGTATAAATTCTATTTCATAACCGTGTGCCTTTCGCGTATTCGCGTGTGTTCTAGAATGATCGCGCGGACCGTGAACCTGATACTTAATTTTTTATGTGCGGTTCAGATTCCAGAAGAAAGTAGGTTCTTACATATCATTAGAATTCCCATTCATCTCGCCGTAGAACGCGTGGTCTAGTGGATATGAGCTTTATTTTTTTTTGGATTGGTCCAACTGAATGTATGGACCTAAATTGCTAGAATGAAGGCTAAAGATTTCCGGACGTGACCGATTCATGATCGCGCGCGTTTGCGGGTTCGCGTTTGAGACCGCGTTTGTAACTTCGTAAGTACTAAAACGTTCACACAATTGCCGGAGTGTTATCAAGTTTACGCGATCGCGGGCATAGGTGTGCGTAGATGATCGCGAAGGGCTTAAGCGTTCGTATGTTGACGTGTTTGGCGCGTGTGCTCGCGTGTATGTGACTTCGCGTGTATAAATTCGATTTTGAAACCCTGCGGCCATTCATATATTCGCGGACCGTCATTCTGATCTTTAGCTTTCGGTGTACGGATCACATTCTGACAGGGAGAGAGTTACCCCATATCACTAGAATTTCCGGTCATGTCGCCATGGAACGTTTTGTCTAGTGGATATGGGAGTTATTTTTCAATTTTATTATTTTGACATTAAAAATGTCTTACTCCACTATCTGGGGCTAGGTGTCATTCTAAAATCTAAACTATCTCACATGTAACGAAACTATGTAAGGTTTGCACGCTTATAACTCCGATATTACTAGATGGATTTTAATCATTCATGCACCAACCGATTCAGAAACACCTAACTTAAATATTGGTAATAATTTAATATCTCCCCAATAAAAGTAGACTTTTGGAAATTGGTAAAATTAAAAAGTTCACAAAAAACGGGAAAAATACCATTCGTGAGGCAGATTTCTCAGACACAGCCGTCAAAAGAGGGCAGCTTAGTTGCTCAATGAAACATGAAAAGTCATAAATAGAAGCAACGCATGTCCGTTTAAATCAGTTGTTGCTCTTATCCCACACGAGCAACGTCGTCTCCGGGCGATGCAATAAGCGCTATCGATTTTCGGTAACGTTTGCATTTGCACACACTCGCACCTAAGTGACTAAACCATATACGGTTAGTTTATAAATAGAGGTGACGCGTACCCGTTTGAATCAGTTTTTGTTCTTATGTCGAACGGGTAAGATCATGGCTGCAGCGTCTGGGCACTACAATAAGCGGTAGACGCTATGCATTTTCGGCAGCGGTGGCCGTGTGCGGATTTGTCGGGTACCAGCATGGTGTCACAGAATGATTTGCAAAGTGGGTGGGCGGGGTGGTTTGGATTTAATTCAATACGGTGTGTGCTGCTTAAGAGTGTTGCGTTTGAAAAAAATATATTTATTTTTATGCATACGTGTGCGTTGTAACTTGTTAATCCATGTTTACGGCGCTTTGTAGCTGCGTAGGGTAAAGAGCCAATTGGTTTTCATGTTTCATATTTCGGTTATATGTTTTTTATCAGTAAGGCATCTGACAACGTGCTTCTGTAGTTATTGCACTGTTCAGCAGCGTAGTATTTTATATAGGAGAGTACACTCAGGTTTTTTACGCGGATTTTGAAATTTACGCGGTTTTCATTTACACGGCCTGTATCCCCTGCGTGAAAAATCTGACTGTAATTGCATCGGAAACAATCACATTCCCAGCAGAACTTTTTGTTTTCTAATTTCAAACACTTTTGTTTCGTACTGCACACAACGGAAAATTTTAAAACAGAACTTACCGTCCCAGCAGCAGTTTAAGCGGGTGTTCTTTTTCGATTCAAATTCAAGCCATGTCTTAAGCGTTACTGGACTTAAAATTGTTTTCCCAGTTTAACCAGTCAGAATATCTGTCCTACCCTATGTATTTAAAACACAGTTCTAATTGCGTTTTAAGGTATACAACAAATACGGTTGGGTATACTAATTTAAATTTTAAAATAAATCTGTTTTAAATTATGAAACAAACCGCTGTACTGAAGATATAATTATGTCAGTCCTATTACCACATAAAACACCTATATAACATAAAACGCTGCAGAATTGGTTTAATAATACAATGTTTACACTACAGAGTTATAACACGTTTTAATAATTAGCAACAAGAAAAATGTCACCAAGATAGCATAAAAACCCGTTTTAACTGGTAGTGCGAACGTTGCATAACAATGTAATTTATCAAATAATTTCATTTTTCCACCACTAATCGATCAAGAAATACTTACACTTAAGATTGTTTACTTAAGTTCATTAGTACATTATTGAAAATTTAAATGGAAAATGAAATTTCATATTTTATGGAGAATCTGTATATTTCCGTTGGCGGGCGTGGGTTTCCTCATCACAGCTCTCAATATGGAACTTTTCTTTTGAATATATTTTCTGGACAGACCAGCCTATTTTTACTAGATGGATCAGCCAAATAATGCCAATCACCTAGTGAGATACTTGATTAATTAATAGATTACCGTTAAAAGACCTTCAATAAATTATGTTTTAATGGGGAGGGTATATAGCAAATTGTAACATATGAAAACAGGCGAGTGAACAAGAACGTGTGTCGATATGTGTGATAGATAAAAAAGCTATATTTTTAATGTCACCGTGGTCGTGTCCTGTACACAACCCTTTAATTTTTTTTTTTATTAATTAACAAGGACCTAGATTGTTGGTACCGAGGATAGAGTCTTCCGGACGATCCCGATTCATGATGGCGCGTGCGCGGGAGTTTGTAGGTTGACGCTTGAGATTGTGTTGCTAAGTTTAGGAGTGCTGAGATTTTCACCTTATCACCGGGGTGTAATCATGTGGGCGTAGGTTGCTTGGAAAATCGCGAGGGGCTCTAACGTTTGTGCGCTGACGTGATTTTGTAACGTGTGTTCTTGAATGGTCGCGCGAATCGTGAGTCTGATATTAAATTTTCGGCGCGCGGTTAGAATTCTGGCAGAGAGTGGGATCGTTTATATCGATAGGGTTCCAGGTCATGTCGCCATGAGACGTGTTGTCTAATAGGTATGGGCGTATTTTCTTAATTGGTCCAGCTGAAGGCATGGACTTAGGCTTCTAGGATCAAGAATAGACTTCCGGACGTGATCGATTCGCAATCGCGTGCGCGAGGGCATTTTTGTAGGTTCCCGCTTGAGAC
The DNA here is from genome assembly GCF_030247195.1 of Topomyia yanbarensis. Classification (NCBI taxonomy): domain Eukaryota; kingdom Metazoa; phylum Arthropoda; class Insecta; order Diptera; family Culicidae; genus Topomyia; species Topomyia yanbarensis. The sequence goes on along the minus strand of NC_080672.1, from coordinate 208,897,604 downwards.
CGCGTTTGAGAATGTGTGAGTGTTAAGACGTTCACTATCACCATCTTTGCTGACCCAGCTGAAGGCGGCTGTAGAATGGCAGTATAGGACTCAAAAAGAAGAAATAAAGGACAATATATGAGAGACATAATAGATTAGATAGGTACAAGATACAGCTGAATTTATGATCATCACATGAAAGACATACATTAGTACTTCAAACTCTACCAATACTTGAATAGCCAACCACCACACATAGCAGATCCTTTCTTTTTTTTATGTCGCTAGCCGTGTACACTAGTACCAAAAACTACAATTATTAGAACACAACTAATAGGGTTCTACTGTTATTTTTTTTAAGGTTGGACAGAGAATGCGCAAAACTCGCAAACGAAAAAAGCAGCTCCCCTCCACACCACATGCCAGATCCCCACAAAAATCAATCAGCGCATGTAGAATGTTGTTACAGTACTGCTGACCGACTCCCATGAAGACCCGACACACGGTGCGGAAAAAGCCGCCTCCCCTGTCCGCGAATTCCACCACCTCTCCGTCCAACCCCAATGCGCCTGTGCACGTTGACGAGGTCGACCGATAAATCGACACACAATGACTTCCACTGCGAGCCGTGCCCACAAAGACTGCCGTTAAGCTGTTGAACAATGTCTGCAAACAAAGCCCACAGAGAAAGTCAATCCACGGCGACCCGCCAATCGGCCACGCCAGTGCGCACAGGCCCTTAGCTGACTGTTGGTTTGGGCTGGTGCAGAGTATGAAATAACACAAAACATAAAAAAGGCCCATAAGCCCTCTCGGTCTCCTCGGGGCACCACTACCGAGGTGTAATGCAATAACCATCTCAAAGCAGTTGTCTGCTCAAATATGCTTGAAGATGTTTGCAGTACCGTCAAACCCGTCAACCTACGAGAGGGATTTAGCATCAAAAATAAAAATTCTATTTTTAATTTTTCCTATAGTTTATATGAGAAATTTCTATGTGGCCGCACTCTGAAACCCGTAATTCTGGAACCAGAATTCCGATCGATCCAAAATTCAATAGCAGGCGATGGGAAGGTTGCACCTTTCATTTGAGACTAAGTTTGGGCAAATCGGTCCAGCCATCTCTGAGAAAAATGAGTGACATTATTTGACACATACGCACATACATACACACACACATACATACATACACACACACATACAGACTTTTTCCGATCTCGACGAACTGAGTCGAATGGGATATGACACTCGGCCCTCCGGGCCGGGATTAGGTTGACGTTTTTCAGAGTGATTGCATAACCTTTCTATATGAGAAAGGCAAAAGGTAAAAATTTCGCTAAAATGTCTCTCAAACAACTTAAATTTGCTGTTCTAGGTCACCGACGGTCAACCAAACTTTCGTTGACTACATTGACCACCATAGACGGTTCCGGAAGTGCCCGAGAAAAGCGGCCATCTTTCAAAATTTACGAACTCACATCAGTTTCCCGGGAATGGTTGGGCCGATTTTCACAAACTTAGTCCCAAATGATAGCTATAATATCCCCACAGATTGCCTATAAAATTTCGTACGGATCGCTTATATGGGTCCGGAAATATAGACTAAATCGTCCGGTCACATATGAAATTCCCATATAAGCCGGAACTCAAAATTTTTTTCAATGTGGGGACCCCATGAAATTTCAGAAATCGAATTCGTATTTTTGATGCCAAACATCTTTAAATGCATGAAACGTCGAGATTTTATGTTATCACGAAAAATTTTTTTTTATAAAAATCGACTTTTTGGGACTTTGCCGATTTCGCATCTTTTTTCAGTTTAATATTAATGTGGCTGTTTTTTTCTTTTACAAAGTTTTAGAACTCGAATAATGATTTCTATTCTTGTATATAGTTGTCATGTCGTGTATAATAAAATGTAATATATACATTTTGAAGCTTATAATGAATATAAACATCGCAAAAATTCTCGTGTTCATGTTTGAGAAAGGCACAATTGCACCGCTAGATGGATTAAAACAGGTTTTGCTATTATATTATAGATAGGAACACGTATTGATGATATCATATTTGGCTGTTCAGGACCGGTTCTGGTAGCAGTTGGTAAGTATACTAAAACAAATAGAATAAACAATGGCTATAAGTAAACAGACGAAAGATTATTGAGCGTAAATAGGGCAACAAATGATGGTAGTGTGTAAACAACAAATATTCACTAGTATAGGGCTCATGATTGTTTTCCATGTGATTTCCTATCTTCATGGTACTGATTTGTGTAATTGGTGTTTACACACTAGCATAATTGGTTACACTGTTACTATACGCTACTATAGTATACTACTTGATAACAATAAATTTAATTAAAATTGTTGCTATTAATACCCAAAAGATGTAAATGTGAAGTGTGTTATACTTGTTTGTCTGTGATATTTGAAATATTTACCAGAGTGCATGTACCCAGTAAATTTTGTAGAGCTCAATCGGCCCGATTATCAGGCCGATGATCGGGCCGACTAAGCCCGATAACGGGCCGATCAAAGCAGGATATCGGGTTTATATCCTGCAATTTTGCACCATTTGCATAAACCGCGTCAACCTTCGAATATGTCAAACGCATCGACGTAATCGGACCGACGTGAACCCGATGTCGAACTATAGAAAATCGGGCGATCGTCGTGCTCCTTATTTTGCTCTTCTTCTTCTTACTTTATTTGTTTGGGGTTTCTTTTTTTTTTCAAATGAAAACAAAAACAGCAATATTTTTTGCTTCAAATTTTTTATTAGCGTCAGATTTTTTCAAGTATACTTATCTAAACTTATGAGCATGTCAAGCAGGCACCCTCCACATCAAAATCGAGTACCATTAGTTTGATTTCTTCCGTACCGTTGCGTGACCCTACGGCACAAATTTGTTTCGTGTCATTGGCTGATCAGTCACACACCACCCGATTCTAGTGCAACCAGGTTACGAGTGGACTATCCAGTTTTAACTTCCCACAGCTTGACGGTACCGTCGTCGGAGCTGGTGATTCCGAAGCGGGAATTGAACTGTAAACAGGTGACAGCTGATTGATGCATGTTGGGCCAGATAGCATTTGCAAGCACTGGCCAGTGATGATGTCCAAAATCTTGACGGTCGGGTCAGCATTCCCTTATTCCAGAATATTTTGCCGGAGCTTCATTCCGGATGTTAAACTCTGGTGACTCATCAAATCATGCTTGCAACTCTCCGTTTCCGCATTCCACACGCGGACCAACGTGTAAAGCAAGCCAAATACGACGTGAATACCATCAAACTAGCGAGTACACCTGATTAGTGTGGCCATGTAGCGTATGGAGATACTCTTGTCGTTCAGGATTCCACACCTTAACCATGCAGTCCCGCAACTACTAGTCTACCATCGTACTGAACACAGCGAACAGCAGCCAAATGACCAACCAGCACATGTAGGCAAGTGCCCTCGGAAACATCCCAGACTCGTAGAGTCGCATCGCGAGAGCCATGACTTTATTTCCGTGTAAATGCATACAACGAGCAGTCGAAGTGTGGCCATATAGCGTATGTAGCAGTTGGCCAGTTTCAGCGTTCCACACCTTCAACGTGGCCGGCAAATGCCTGGGCAATGCGCAATACAGACCCGGTGGTTAGCCACAGTGGTCCTTAGCCTCTTGCCCAGGAACTCCTATCTCTACCTCCCCGCGGAACCGGCTGGGATACGAGTAGCCATAGGAATGTTCGGGTAGCCAACTCGTTGGGACTATGGTCGTATGCTGACAGGGAAGGGGGGCCGTGTAGTTGCCGGCATACAATAGCGCTACGGACCACCCGTTCCGGTGATATGGGCCCACCAAACGGGGTAACCCCAATTCCAAGGCGTGAAGCGATCCGTGCCGAGGGATGAATGATCGGGGGGGTGAAAAAGATGCCCGATCGTTAACGGAGCCTGTGGGGTACCTGGGCACCCCCCACAGTAAGTGTCTCTTACCACGTTAATGCGGAGCTCTGGCGTGGCGGACCTATTTTCTCGCGCAACTCGTGGGTCTTAATATGAGTCTTTGCAATAATAATAATAATAAAGTATGCGATAAGGAGGCGGAAGCGTTTACGGCGCTGAACCCCTTTGCCAAAGGGGGTCTGGCGAGGTCTCCCCCAACAGGGGCTGACAACGGAGCGAAGGTGGCCGCAAATAACGGCACCGAAGGTGAAATGGATGTGGTAGGAGATAATACCACCAGCACGCTTGGCGGACCACTACCTGCGATGCAGGAAGTTGTCAAGCAGCTGGATAGTATTATCGAATTCACAAGCGGGAGGAGTAACATCAGCAAGGAACTAAAACAGAACCTGCTGGTGCTTCGTCAGGCTGTTCGAGTCGCAAGACAAGAACAAGTAGCCTACATGAAGAGGTTGACGGAAAGAGAGAAGGCCGATCGCGGTATCCAAACCGAGGCCTTCTCCTTCCACGGCGCAGCGACGATGGCGCAGGAGGCGATAGATTTCGCCTTATCGGCCACCAAACGCTTAATGGAGGGGGAGACTGCGAAGCGGCCTAGGCCTAATGTAGGCACGCGCAGCAATGCCAAACGACGGGCAACCAACAAGGCCAAACGTCGCTTGGGAGGTGCGGATCCGGGTGCGAAGGATCCCGCAGGGCGGCGTCCCGAGAAGGCGACTTCCCAGCCTAAAAAGGCGAAAGCCGCCAATCGGGCGCGCACTGCGGAGCGACCTGGCACCAGCCTGCCGGCGCCATCGGTACAAGTTGGCGAATGGCAGGTGGTCAGCAGGGAGCGGAAGTCCAACGCACCTCGACCCGCTAAGAAGAAGGCGAGGGATAGAGGAGAGGCCCTGCTGGTGAAAACCAACGGGGGCAGCTATGCGGATGTCCTAAAATCGATGCGGGCGGCCGAAAGCCTCTCGAATTTAGGACAGGATGTGCGAAGCGTCAGACGCACCAAAGATGGCGAAATGATTTTGGTGTTGAAGCGTGGATCACAATCCAATGGAGCAACGTATAGGAGGTTGGCCCAAGAGGTCTTGGGAAACGGCGCTCAGGTGAGGTCGTTGGGAGCGGAAGTGACTCTCCAGTGTAAGCAACTGGACGAGATCACAAACGCAGAGGACGTCGTCTCGGCCGTTAAGCAGCAGTGCGGCGTCGAGATCGATCAGAACTCTGTACGTATCAGGGAGCGGTTGCTTGCCACGCAGGTAGCTTACTTCAAGTTACCGGCCGCGGAAGCCAAGAAAGTAACCGACAAAGGGAAGTTGAAGATCGGATGGTCAGTATGCCCAGTTAGCATACTCCAGCCGCCTTCAGTGGACCGATGTTTTAAATGTCTGGAGCCAGGCCACAAGTCATACGACTGTAAGGGCCCAGACAGGAGCAAGTTGTGTCGTCGCTGCGGCGAGGAGGGACACAAGGCGCTGAAATGCGAGAGGGCACCCAAGTGTCTCATCTGCGCTAGCAAGAAGCAGGGCCGCAACCATGTTATGGGCGGACCTGCTTGTCCCTTCGGGGAGGCGGGAAAGAGGAAGCAATGGCAATCGTCACACAGCTGAATCTTAACCACTGCGCACCTGCTCAGAAGTTACTGTGGCAGTCGGTATTGGAGTCGGGGACAGATGTCGCCTTTCTATCCGACCCGTACAACGTCCCTGCCGACAACGGCAACTGGGTGGCGGACGGGTCTGGAATGGCGGCAATCTGTGCAACGGGTCGGTTCCCGGTCCAGGAGGTAGTACAGTCCTCTGCGGAGGGTGTCGCGATTGCCAAGATCAATGGTGTGTTCTATTGTAGCTGCTATGCCCCACCTATGTGGCCAATAGAACAGTTCAACCAGATGATCGATAGGCTCTCGTCTGACATGGTGGGACGAAAGCCGTTTGTCATAGCGGGTCACTTCAACGCTTGGGCGGTGGAGTGGGGCAGCCGCTATACAAATGGTAGGGGCCAAGCGCTTCTGGAGGCGCTTGCGAAACTCGACGCAGTGCTAGTCAATGTTGGTTCCGCTAGCACATTCCGTAGGAATGGGGTCGAGTCGTGGATTGACGTAACGTTTGCCAGTCCAAGTTTGGTCCCAGACATGGACTGGAGGGTAGACGAAGGCTACACCCATAGTGATCACCTAGCAATACGCTTCAGGATCAACTTTGGTGTGCAGCATTCTAGGGCGGGTAATCCCTGTCAGGTACGCGGGTGGAAGACCAATCACTTCGACAGCGAAGTTTTCACCGCGGCCCTGGGACTGGAGGCCAACACCGACGGTCTAAGCGGGGATGCGCTGGTAGCTGTTCTATCACGCGCGTGCGACGCCACCATGCCGAGGAAGACCCTGCCAAGAAATGGCAGACGCTCGGTATATTGGTGGAGTGCTGAGATCGCAGCCCTACGGTCAGCTTGCCTACAAGCTAGACGTAGGATGCAGCGAGCCCGCACTGAGGAGGGTAGAGTGGAACGACGTGGCCATCAAGCGCAGCAAGAGAGCGTGTTTTGACAAATTGTGCGAGGAGGCCAACGTGAATCCGTGGGGCGATGCCTACAGGATCGTGATGGCAAAGACCAAAGGGGGCTCCTCACCTCCTGAACGGTCGCCAGAACGGTTGGCGAGAATTATCGAAGTACTCTTCCCGTCCCGAACCATAAGTCCCTGGCCCCCAGCGCCGCAAGGCACGGCGGGTACGGACGACATGGTGGCCCCGGTGACGAACGAAGAGCTACTTGCAGTTGCTAATTCTCTAGCGGTGAATAAAGCTCCAGGGCCTGATGGAGTTCCAAACAGCGCTCTCAAGTCAGCAATCATGGCGAACCCGAACATGTTCAGGTTGGCTATGCAGAGATGCCTTGACGAGTGCCGTTTTCCGGATAGATGGAAAAGGCAGAAGCTGGTACTGTTGCCGAAGGCCGGGAAGCCGCCTGGTGACCCATCGGCGTACAGACCAATCTGTCTGATTGACACGACGGGCAAATTGCTTGAGAGGATTATCCTCAACAGGCTAACTCCATACGCAGAAGGTATGGAGGGCCTGTCAAGTAATCAGTTCGGTTTTCGAAAGGGAAAGTCCACGGTGGACGCTATCAACTCAGTGGTAAGGACTGCCGAGATAGCGATCCAACGGAAGAGGCAGGGCATTCGATATTGCGCGTTAGTGACACTTGACGTGAAGAACGCATTCAACAGCGCAAGCTGGGATGCCATCGCGCTCTCGTTACACCGGCTTGGCCTGCCGGTGGGCCTGTACCGGATCTTGGAAAGCTACTTCCAGAACCGTGTACTATTATACGAGACCGATGCCGGTCAGCAAAGTGTTCTTATTACCGCAGGTGTTCCGCAAGGTTCAATCCTGGGCCCTGTACTATGGAACCTTATGTATGACGGGGTTCTGAGACTAAAGTTCCCTCCGGGTGTGAAAATAGTCGGTTTCGCCGATGATGTCACCCTGGCGGTCTATGGGGAGTCAATCTCAGAGGTAGAACTAACGGCGACACACGCGATAAGCATAGTGGCGGAATGGATGAGCGCGAGAGGCCTAGAGCTCGCCCATCACAAGACGGAGGTGGTTGTTGTCAATAACCGCAAGTCGGCACAACAAGCAGTTATCCAAGCGGGAGAAGTTGAGATAACTTCTAAGCGGAGTCTGAAGATTTTTGGGGCCATCATAGACGACAAGCTGACCTTCGGCAGTCATGTCGACTATGCGTGCAAGAAGGCTTCGGTGGCTGTTGCGGCATTATCGAGGATGATGTCCAACAGCTCCAAGGTGTGCGCCAGTAGACGCAGGCTACTGGCCGGTGTCGCCGTATCTATTCTTAGGTACGGTGGACCGTCCTGGACGAGGGCACTGGGAGTAACCAGTTACCGTCGCAAATTGGAGAGCACCTATCGCTTGATGTGTCTCAGAGTGATATCTGCCTACCGCACGGTATCACATGATGCATCCTGCGTGATAGCGGGTATGATGCCAGTCGGGCTGGTCATCCGGGAAGACGAAGATTGTTTCGAATTGCGTGGCAATAGGGGAGTCCGTGAGCGTGCCTGGGTGACCTCGGTCGCCAGATGGCAACGCGAATGGGACAACTCGTCGAGAGGTAGGTGGACCCACCGGCTGATACCCAACATATCTAGCTGGGTGGGAAGACCCCATGGGGAAGTTCACTTCCATCTGACACAATTCCTGTCAGGCCATGGCTGTTTCCGACAGTACCTCCACAGGTTTGGGCACGCTGAGGCCCCAGTCTGCCCAGACTGCCCAGGTGTCGACGAAACTGCGGAGCACGTACTATTCGTATGACCCCGCTTCGACGTCGAAAGAGGCGCTATGCTAGGCGTCTGCGGCTTGGACACAACCCCTGATACCCTTGTACAGGGAATGTGCCAAGCGGTAGAGAAGTGGAACGCAGTTTCGACTGCCACCACTCAGATTGCCTGCCGGCTGCAGAGAGCATGGAGCGCCGAGCAGCAGGCGAGGAGTTAGAGTGAGTGAATTGGCGGATGATAGACGAAGGTATGGTCTACCCATGCCAAGATGGGAGCGAGTGTGCGAGAATGTAAGGCACGAGTGAGAGCGTACGCTAAGTACGGCCATCCCCCCAGAAGTAATGTCGAAAGGTAGTTCCTGGGGATGGATGGCGGGGCCCAATGGAGTTTAGTCGGTATTAATGGCTGGTCACCATTCGAGTCCGACACGCCCCCAGTGCACCCCGTGCGGTAGATTGGACCCTACCAATAGCACGTGTACTGGGTTAGGACATAAAGGTCTTCTCCATTGTTAAAAAAAAAACACCTTCAACGTAGTTATCCATGTCGGAGAAGTCGCGATCACTTCACAGCGAAGTCTGAAGTCTCTCGGAGTCATTATAGACGACAAGCTGACCTTCGGCAGCCATGTCGACTATACATGCAAGAGAGCGTCGACTGCTATTGCGGCTCTATCGAGAATGATGTCCAACAGCTCAAAGGTGTGCGCCAGTAGACGTAGGTTACTGGCAGGCGTTGCCGTATCTATCCTCAGGTACGGCAGCCCGTCATGGTCAAGAGCACTGAGGGTAACCAGTTACCTACAGAAACTGGAGAGCACCTACCGCGTGATGTGCCTCAGAGTGATATCTGCCTACCGCACGGTATCACACGATGCATCCTGCGTGATAGCGAGCATGATGCCAGTCGGGCTGGTTATTCGGGAAGATGAGGAGTGCTTTGAGCTACGTGGAAATAGGGGAGCCCGCGAGCGCACCAGGGTGACCTCGGTCGCCAGATGGCAGCGTGAGTGGGACAACTCCTCGAAAGGTAGGTGGACCCACCGGCTGATACCTAGCATATCGAGCTGGGTGGGAAGACCCCATGGGGAAGTTCACTTCCACCTGACACAATTCCTGTCAGGCCATGGCTGTTTCCGACAGTACCTCCACAGGTTCGGGCACGCGGAGGTCCCAGTCTGCCCGGACTGCCCAGGTGTAGATGAAACTGCCGAACACATACTGTTCGTATGTCATCGGTTCGACGTCGAAAGAAGAGCAATGTTTGACGTCTGTGGCTGGGACACAACCCCTGATACCCTTACTCAGCCGATGTGTCAATCGGTGGAGAAGTGGAACGCCCTCTCTGCTGCTACCATCCAGATTGCCAGTAGGCTACAGGTAATCTGGCGAACCGAGCAACAGACGACGGGCACGGCTAACTAGTGATTGGTTAGCTGGAGCGAAAAAGGCCAAGCGCAAAAAAGGGAGTGAATGGTCTGTTCATGCCGAGGCAGGTTTGGCGCAGCGAATGGCAACCGCGTAAGGGGTAAACCCAGCCACCCCGAAGCAAGACAGAAGAGTGAGTGTATAGGCGTATAAGTGGACTGCCTCATGCCAAGACGGGAGGGTCGTAGCGTAGTATGTTGGAACTTAGCTATCGATGCCTCATGGCGTGGCAGAGGAGTGAAAGGGTGAGCATCCAAGTCAGTCTCACACGGCATGTTAAGGGTGAGCATAAAAGTCAGCCTCACAGGTATGGTAGAGGCTAGCACAAAAGTCAGCCTAGCAAGGAATGAAAAAGGTGAGCACACAAGTCAGCCTCGCATGGTATGTCAGAAGTGGGGCCTAAGAAAAATGTCCCACATGGGATGGCACGATTGAGAGTGAATCAGGTGATAGGGTGAGCACCCAAGTCAGCCTCACATGATATGGGTGGGGCGAGCACAAAAGTAAGCCTAGCAAGGAATGAGTAAGGTGAGCACACAAGTCAGCCTCGCATGGAACGTAAAAGGTGAGCACAAAAGTCAGTCTCATGTGGGAGTGTTTGAGAGTGAATCAAAGTGCGATTGAGAGAGCACCCTAGTAAGCCTCATACAGGATGTATGAACGCGTGAGTGAGAGTGAATGAGTACACTTAATACAGCCATCCTCCCAGAAGTAATACCGAGTGGTAGTTCCTGGGTGGAATGATGGCGGAGCCCAATGGAGTTTAGTCGGTATTAATGGCTGGTCACCATTCGAGCCCGACACGCCCCCAGTGCACCCCGTGTGGTAGATTGGACCCTACCAATAGCACGTGTACTGGGCTAGGACGTAAAGGCCTTCTCCATTGTAAAAAAAACACCTTCAACGTGCGGTCAGTACTGCCGAAAATGATTATGTTTCCAGCCATATGTGACGACCAGACTCCACCTGTGTAGTTAACCAATGTTCGAAGGTACTTTCCGGTGATGGCAAACCACACTTTAAACGTATTGTCGTCGGAACCGGATACAATTCGGTTGCCGCAGAACTGAAGGCACGTGATAACGTGGTCATCGAAACCTTCTAGTGCTTTAGCCGTACGAATCGGTCTCGAGCGCCAGTTCATCTCGATGATGTGTTGTCGCATGTACGCCACTTTCCATTGGGACGAAATGGGAGGCATATTGCCGGCACGTCCCCATTTCGGACGGTCACCTCCCATAGCTTCCATCACGATGGCAGCTTCCCTGCTATTTTCCTTCTCTTGGTTCCAGGTAGGACAGCACTTAAAGTGCGAGCTCTTTCAGAGGAAGTAAAATAAAATCTCGCGGGAATTGGGGTTCGATAACCGTCATCATGTGCCGCACATGGGTCGGGCCGTAATGTTCGGTCAGCAGATCTACTGCCACCAGACGTTTGACGGGAGTCCATCGCTGGAAGTGTTGCAACCAATCGTTTACCTCGGGAGGAGGATTATACTTCGGGAAGTCTTTCGTTCTCTCATCGTTGAGGATGTTGGCGTTGAAGTAAGATTAGACGGACTGAGTAAAGTTCTCGGCGAATCTAAAGCTAACCGTTTCATCCTACTAAAGTTGAGGGACTCCGAGCTTGCGTTGTCACAGTTATTCCCTACGATTTCGAATCCCATAGTACGACCGGTGCCGCTTCTGAACAACATCCGATTCTCAGTCAACTTTCGCTTCCAATGCGTACTTCCAGAGCCGGGATCATGAGCGAGATTATTTTCCGCAACATCCATGCTGGACAAATCAACGTCTCGTGAAGGCAGTTCGTCTTCGATGCTTACAAGACTGCCGAGACCGGTGCCACCATGTCCTTCATCATCAATGTAATTTCGGCATGTGCAAGTTTCCTCATCCTATCCTTCCTCGCAATCGGCTTAATTTTCTTCATCGCACTCGTGCTCTGCTACAGCAGCAGCCAGCTCTAGTGACATAGACATAAGGTACTCCTGTGAAATTAATACGTAATCATATTAATTTACGATAAAATGGTATCGTCCGATTTCGTACGTACCGAAATCTAAACTAGTACACAGGAAAGCCATACGTGAAGCAATCGGACACATCCAACTCGGACGAGTTTGCAATTGTAATTTTGCAGCAGCACGATGACCGGATGAGAACAACTTCTGGGCAGGTTAATGTGTCTTGATTAGTATCCAGCGTGGACTACCGTGTAGATTAAGTTTTTAACAGTTTTTCCCAAGAAAGTCCTTCACAAGTGCCAAGAAAACGAATAAACTACCAAATGTGATGACCCCGCTCAACACCTGAAAAAACGACATACGTGATTAAATTTTAATACATTATACATTGGCTGTTTACCTATAGCATCAAGTTGGATTGGCCTAGATTTTTCTTAGTGGTTGTCGTAGAATGAAGTACAACGATAGTAGGATGGCACATGGAATATACAGTCGAAAGCAAATTTAGTAAGCCATGTCGATTTCCGCATTGCTTCGGGTCCTGCGTGGTCGTGACAAGTCGGCTCCAGCTCACGTTCAACATATGATGAAACGCACCTCGGAAACGCCACCATGGTATCGAAAGATTCGGTGTTTTGAAATCTAGCGGATTTATGTAGAACATGATCAGCAGCTTCGTAATGCTGAGCGTTTGGATGATTTTCCTTAGAAACGTAACATCCATCAATCCGTCAGCCAATCGATGTGTTATGTTTAGGTCCAATATTATGACCGGTTCGTAGAAGAGGTACCTGGCAAATAGTATTTTATTTTATTTATGCATTGACTAAGAACAGTTTGGTGTGATCGTTTATTTTTGGTATATGCATGAGCATTGGTTTGCTTCTCGATATAATACTTACAAATCAACTTACAATAAACTTCAGCGGCGATGAGGTATGTTTGCGTCTTTGACAGTTTGCAGGCAGAGCAAGTTTTGAGCTCCTTCTTTGTAAAAAAGTACATTTCAATGTCTGAGTTTTTCAGTTGCTGCGGTTGATACTTTCCAAACATCCAAATATGGAAAAATCTTCATGAAAAGTAATCAATGTATTTGGGGGCATTGGTAGTATTGCTGATTGATTTTCGTGAAGATTTTTCCAATGTACAGTGGTCCGAATCCAGAATTTAGGATGACAAAAACATTTGCGACTAAACTACTGGTTCTAGAAATTTCATGTCTTCGGAACAAATAATCTGTGTTAATTCAGGCATCTTTTGAGATGGGTGACATTAGGGTGGTCCAGAAATTATTTTCGAAACAAGAAGAGATAAAACAATCAAGTGTTCCGCAAAATTGTAGTACAATCTTTTTCAAGCAACTTTGCGGAGGACGTCATATTTCTAACTTTAATGGTTTTAATTTCACAGCCATTATAATGTGTGATAGGGTAACCCTAAAACATTCAGTTTTTTTCATTATAACTTTTTAAATATTTTTTTCCTTCAATAGCGTCTTCACAAAACTTTTAGAGCTTAAAGAGACGAATATTGTTTATATAGACAGATTTGAGATAGCTCATTTAGTTCAAAAATTATGAGCATTTTTAGCAAAAAAATACGCGTGAATAAATTCGATTTTGTAACTCTGTAACCATTCACATATTTGCGTGTGCTTTTGGATGGCTACGCGGACCGTTATTCTGATATTTAGTTTTCGGTGTACGGATCACATTCTGACAGGGAGTGAGTTACTCCATATCACTATTGTTCCTGGTCATGTCGGTATGGAACGTGTTAACCAGTGGATATGAGAGCTTTCTGTTTAGTTGATTCAATTGAAGGCATGGACCTAGACTTCTGGAATCGAGGATAGAGACTTCCTGACGTGACCAATACATGATCGCGCGAGTGCGGGGGACTGTAGGTTCACGCTTGAGATCGCGTTTGAATGTTTATAAGTGCTGAGATGTTCATATTATCACGGGGATGTTATCATGTCTGCGAGAGCGCGGGTGTAGGTTGCGTGGATGATCACGAAGGGCTCAAGCATTTGTATGTTTGTTTGTCGCGTGTATGTGACTTCGTGAGTATAAGTTCGATTTTTATGTCGCCATGGAAGGTGTAGTTTGGTAGATATGAGCATCAACTTTTTGATTGGTCCACCTGAAGGCATTGGATGCTACTAGGACCGAGAATTGTAACATCGCATGGACATATTATTTTTATAAACGTGTGGCCATTCGCATGTTCGCGTGTGCTTTAATGATCGCGCGTGCACGTCTTGGTCCAACTGAAAGCATGAGTTTGGGCTACTAGGATCAATGATAGAGACTTGCGGACGTTACCGATCTATGATTGCGCGAGCGGTGGGTTGATGCTTGAGACCGCGTTAGTAAATTTTTAGGTGCAAACGTTCACTTAATTACCAGGGTGTTTGAATTTTGGTGACATCGCGGGCGTTTGCATTTGTGACCAGGTTTGTGTTATCGCGAAGGCCACGTTTGTACTTTTGGAATGAAATTGTGAGTATATATGAGAGAATAAGCAATTTGTGTTAGTGAGTGTTAGCATGCATCTAATTTAAAATATAGCAATAAATAAAGGGTGCCTCCTGAAAGAATTGGGTCCTAAACCCACATTGTATATTATTTAACCATGACAGTGAATAATTAAGGTCGCCATGTTAAGTACTAAAATTGATCACAATGTAGCTTAACTAAAAAGAAAATAATCGTATCCCAAATTTCTTTGATATCATCACTGTACTGCCGTTCTACGCATAATTGTCCCATGTTGCTTTTTGGTCATTTTCACTTTTTGTAACCAAACAGTCCTTTTTGATGTATATTTTCAGAAAACACATCCAAATCATAAAGTTTGTTCGAAGACTTCGTGAAAAAATACCAAGTCTGTTTGTCCCATTGTTGATATTCTACGCATAATTGTCCCACTAACAAAAATCCCAAAAAAGTGTGCAATAAAAAAATAATTACGTAGCGTTTAGTTAAGAAGTACATTACGCTAGATGTCGGGCACTGAAAAAATTGATGGAAAAATACAGGATCATTAAAAATGGCAGTGGCAATATTAATCACAGCAGTGAGAACAATCCTGTAAAGCTCTTCATTACTATCGTCGCTTGCATAACATGGCGAACGCATCTAGGATAATGAGCCTATTTTCGCAATGTTTCTATTATCACGCTACCCATTTGAAGCCATTGGTTAGTGCAGCGTTTGCTATCTTTGTTCAACAAACTGGATCAAATGGTAGGGCGACAATTGGAGCACTCGATTGGAACTTTAGTTGCGATCAAACACTAGCATTTTATCGTTTTTAGGCCATTTGTGTTATTAGATTGGTTCTTAAGAACGAAGCAAGGTTGTGAATGCCAAATTAATGCACTCCATCGAGTGTAGGTAGAGTAATTAATGATCTTGTGAGGTACCCTTCTAAATAGTGTAAAAATAGGTACTTTACCCTATGTCCAATTTTGATAAAGCAACAAATCTCCCGAGTAACAGAAAAACTCACGACATACACTTTTGTAAAAAAATGAGTTATGAACATCATTTACATAGATCGTTATGGGACTGATATGCGTAGAACTTTCCGGTTTCCGCTCGATTTCTCGGCATAACAGTCCCATTTAACATTTTCCTTAAAAACTAACGTTAATTGAATCTCTATAATAAAAAACTGGACTGATTATAATGAAAACGATTGCCATGAACGTAGTTTTGGACAATAAAGCTTTATTTGTTACACCGTATCCCTCCAGATGGCTAATACAATTTTCATCTTCAATCGCGTTTTTCTCAGTTGCCAGTTTTGCAACATGGGACAATTGGGCGTAGAACGGCAGTGTAATACTGCTTTAGTGGAAATGCCCCCGGATCACATTAAGGTACAGTATCGTGCGGGATGTTGTTTGTCTATCTGATCTCGTCGCTGTTGTGTTATCTTATGACAAGCGCCATTTTGCACATTTCGAGAAAAACGATTTTCAAAGTTTGAGATTGAATATCTTGAAACTAAATGGTAAAAAACAATTCAAAGAATACAATTGATGCTTCTATCCATTCTGTATTAATCTCTTATATACAGTAATGTTTCGATTATATCACTATGCGTAGTATGCCTTTGCAGCCGCTTTGCCGACAAAATTAGACGATCTGCTGTGCTTTGATATTACTTTTAATGTAAAGATTTGTGTGTACTAGGACTTAAGATGAATTGTAGTTATAATTATTGTATGTGTTTGTGATTTTAAAAGATGGTGGTTTTGCGCCCGTCTGAGAATGGTATGAAAGGTGTCCAACTCAGATGGGCTTTTTCCCATCCTGACTGTCCATGTAGACTCTAACGTCCGATGGACTTAATAAAGAAATAAATAAATAAATAAATTATATAAATCATTACTCGTTTATATAACCCTCGATTATATCACGGTTTTGTCTCGATTATATCACGCTTTTTAAAAAACGGACAAGACACTAAGTTTTGATCCAATTAAGCCACATGTTGTATCCTGGCACTTTTAGGATTTTTTACAATTGATTTGCTTATTTATATGTAGGGTAATGAGCCTATTATTGTGTTTTGGATTATATATGATGAGGTCGTCAAAAAGTCGAACTTTTTCATTCTTTTATCTTAAAGTATACGCCCTTATTCTTGTTTACAACGAATGCGATATTCGATCGAAAGTGGTTTGTATTCCCGTTTACAACAGCAAAATCAAGTGTGCGTACTATTCGTTCGAATTGCTTTCGAACGAATATCGCATTCGTCGTAAACAAGAATAAGGGTGATAGATTCTTAAGAAAATATCTGGAAATCTGTATTTTTATAGAGGTTTAAGCAGTAGAAGCAAAGTTATAGCGCTGTTCATCTTGTTCCTTTACGTGGGCGGGGCGCGAAACTTTAAACGTAGATAATCTCGAAATTATGTATTACCAAAAACTTTGTTGCAATGACTAGGATTGCCGAAATATCTATCGGCCGATTCGAATTTTAGTTTTAATTTCTTCGTAACTCATTTGCCGTGTCCTTAAGGGGTCGTCTGCTGTAGCGGGTAAAGAAATCGACTACTTTTTTATTCACTTAATTGTTAGTTATCCACAAGAAAATCTAACAAAAATAATGAGAAAAGCAAATTACGCAATATATGGTAGGTATGCCGAGATATGCATTTTCTTTTGAATTAATGTTAATACTTTTCTTTTTAAAGGACAACATCAACAATTGGAGATGGGACTATTTCTATGGATGTTGAAACAACGAGATCTGAATCGTAGTCTTTTCAAATACACTGATTTTAATAGTCAAGATATTTGTCCAAATCCTTAACATGCCAGATTCCTTCAAGTTTAGTTTTGGGTGGTTCAACAATTCATGAAACGGTACGGGATACGTAAAGTGAAGCTGTGTGGGGAAAATTTCCGCTGATGCCATACCGTTTGAACCAATGCGTTAAACAAAGATGGCAGACGCTGCTCTAACCAACGGCTTCAAATGGGTAGTGTGATAATAAAAGCATGGCAAAAATAGGCTCATTACCCTACTATGATTTATTTTTTATGACTAACTTTAACTTTTTATTAACTTTTGTTTATAGAAATACATGGGTTAATGCTTGAATGTAATTTTTTGTTTTGTTTTTAATATATCACGCTTCAAATATATCACGCTAAAATACAGACCGACCGTGATATAATCGAAACATACTGTATTACGTAGATCAGTTGACTATGTTGCGAGTTTTTACTATAAATGTAAACAAAAGTCGCACTCACACGTGTCATAGGTGGGTATTGATGATAAAATTTGTATGGCGTGGCATAATCGTGCATTTTCATAGGAAAAAACATCAATTATTAACTTTTATTCATATCTTTGGCTTCATTTGGTCTGTAAACAATAGGTGAAATGCATTTTGAAGGAAATGAGTCAGGGAATCTAGAAAAAATAGTTGGTTTTGGATACAGTGTTGCCAAATATGCTATATTTCCAGTTTAAAACTTAAATTGCACTTTTCTCACAATTCGTGCATTTTTGTTTTGAAAATGATTATGCCATTGTGTTTCTCAGATAGTTTTACATATACAAACATCATATACATCAAGATAATTTGAGCCAATCCCCAGACACAGTCATTTGAAGCAAAAAATTAAAAATTTCTCAGCACGTTCCTCGCTATATCTCAGTAACCAAGCAGAATATCAAAATTCTGTAAACGTTAGTTTGTAGAGCTTTTTTAGATCAGTAATGTGACATCTAACTTAGTTTACCCCAAAATGGCGTTTGTCATAAGATAGCACAACAGCGACGATCTTATTTTAAAAATGGTTGCTTCGTTACACTGATCGTTTTACTTTTAATGCTACAAATAGTAGTACTATTCTCAATATTCAAACTAAAATAAAATGAGATAAACAAAAATGACCTGAGATTTTTTCTTAAAATATTCTATCAATTGTACTCTTTCGAATGCAAAAAGAAGAAATCAATTTCACTTGCTCCATTTTGTGATATCAATATTTGAAAAGGTTGTGCTAAAAATGCTTATATCTTTTTAACTAAGTGATCTATCTAAAATATGACTATTTAAATAATATTCATCTCGATTAGCTCTAAAAGTTTTGTGAAGACGCTATTGAAGGAAAAATATTATTTGAAAAGTTATAATGACAAAACTGAGTTTTTTAGGGTTACCCTATCACACAACATTATAATAGGTGTAAAATTAAAACCATTAATGTTACAAATATGGCGCCTCAGCAAAGTTGCTTGAACAAGGCTGTATTACAATTTTGCGGAACACTTGATTGTTGTTCTATCTCTTTATTTCGAACATAATTTCCAGATCGTACAAACAATTAGGACCACCCTAATCTCACCCATCTCAAAAAATGCCTCAATTAACACAGATTATTTGTTCCGAAGACATGAAATTTCCAGAACCAGTAGTTTAGTCACAAATGTTTTGACCATCCCAAATTCTGGATTCGGACCACTGTGCAATGGCGTGAGAAAAAACAGCTTTTTTCGTTTTCCAAGATGACCGCTTTTACAAGCTTTCTCAGTTGAACCTTTATGAGTTTCTGTAATAAAGGCACACATTAAACTCATGCAGAAAAAAAAAACAAAATTTAGTGTGGTTTCGGCTTAGAATCGGCAGGCAGTCTAGTTTGATTATTGAAATAGGGAATATATTTGTAAAGTGGTTTATAATTTCTTAACCCATTCATGCCCATGTTGTTTGTGTACAACAACGTTTTGAAACAGTTATAACTTTTGATTAAGGTGAGATTTGCTCACAAAAACAAGTAAGGCTCATTAATGTGATTATTGCCTTTAACTTGAGTATTAACAGTTACAAGGATCAGCTCTAGAGCTGAAGTTATTGCAGTTATTCTGATTGAATTCTGATGGAGCAGTGCTGCCAGGGACAGTTTACGTTGACGACGGAAAATGATTTTTTCATATATCTTCGTTATGGTGCAATATTATTGAAAACTGATAAAACTTATCAATTGAGACTGTCGTTCGCTACGTTTTCCACGTAATTGGGCTATTGTAATTATTCTAGGAAAATTATATTGAGCATTAGAAGGTAAAAATTGCCCAGCTTTTAGCACTGCCATGGAAGCACCTATCTTTTTGAAAGTAGGCTTTTCGTGTTTCTTGACCCCACCGTTTTCACGGAAAAATAGTTTTGAAACCCTACATGCACTAGAAAAAAGTTGGGCATGAAAAGGCTAATCATTTTAGATAGTATGGTACATAGACTGGTTCAATTTTTGACTTTTAACTCCGCCAGGCTCTACTGATTCCTTTTATGGCCTTAGTGTGCAAATTTTGGTACCAATCGCTTGTGTCTACGGACCCTCCAAAAATTTCAAAACAAATTTTTGTTTTAGAGATAAGAATTTTTAAATAATCTAATCGTTAAGGTACGAGAAATAGTCCTATATTATTGCAATTTTTTGATTTTTGAGATTTTGGTTGATCTATTAATCTTCAATCGTGATCACCGCAAATCTCTTAAATAAGATAGGATTTCGGGGAAAGACCCATAACTCCGCCAATACTCAATATATTTTCATAAAGCAATGCTTTTTTCACTGAAAAATGTGCTATCAAAATATTTTAACTTTGATGTAATAATATCATTGTTTTATGTCTCTACGTAAGTTCAAACTTTCTTAAAAATTTTCTCACGAAAAGGTTTGTAACCCCTCAATCAGCATTAGTTCAATGGTGTCTTCTTGCTAACTTATTTTAGGGGTAATAAAAAATGTTTCTGAAAATAGAAATTTTCAGAACCATTTTTTATTCAGCAATTCAAAAATCTTTCTCTTTCACAATCGTAATTATCAGGCTTGTTATTTGCTCACACAATGTGCACAAAGAGCAAAATACACCGATAAAAAAAGAGTAGCACAAAAACACTGCGATGTGCAGAACGACCGTACAAAGAGAAACTTGAAAACGAAAAAGAGAAAGATCTGTGCACCAAGAGCTGCACGATTTCGCGCAGAGTCAGCTTGAAGAGCCATTTTTTGTGCCTCCCCTCACTGGCACGCAGGTAGGAATGCGAATCAAACTACAATTCAGATAAAGATTGATCGGAAGAACGTTTTAAAAATATGTTTTGGTTGCCTTCTCTGCTTCCTTGCGCGTGGGACCAAGATTTACACTAAAGAGCTCTTTATTTCTACTCCTCGAGGTGTGCGGCCATGGAGTAGAATGCAAGTAAAGGAGCAACACACATCGGAGTGAGTGAGAGGTTTATTGTGAAAGAGAGCAGCAGTGGTTCGCATGAAAAGTGCAAAGAGCGTTTTTTATTCTTCTCTTTATTTGCTCTGAGATGCATTCCATCCCTGGCAATTATAAATTTGGAGTAATTTTTAAGGGTACTACTTATTTATATATTTTTCTAAAATTCTAAAATTCCAGTATTCTAAAACTCTAAAATTCCAAAATTCTAAAATTCCAAAATACCAAAATTCAAAAATTCCAAAATTCTAAAATTCTAAAATTCCAAAAATTCCAAGAATTCCAAAAGTTCCAAAAATTCCAAAAAATCCAAAAAATCCAAAAATTCCAAAAGTTCCAAAAATTCCAAAAATTTCAAAAATTTCAAAAATTTCAAAAATTTCAAAAATTCCAAAAAATCCAAACATTCCAAACATTCCAAAAGTTCAAAAATTCCAAAAATTCCAAATATTCCAAAAATTCCAAAAATTCCAAAAATTCCAAAAATTTCAAAAATTTCAAAAATTCCAAAAATTTCAAAAATTCCAAAAATTCCAAAAATTTCAAAAATTCCAAAAATTCCAAAAATTCCAAAAATTCCAAAAATTTCAAAAATTTTAAAAATTCCAAAATTTTAAAATTCTGAAATTCTAAAGTTCTAAAGTTCTAAAGTTCTAAAGTTCTAAAGTTCTAAAGTTCTAAAGTTCTAAAGTTCTAAAGTTCTAAAGTTCTAAAGTTCTAAAGTTCTAAAGTTCTAAAGTTCTAAAGTTCTAAAGTTCTAAAGTTCTAAAGTTCTAAAGTTCTAAAGTTCTAAAGTTCTAAAGTTCTAAAGTTCTAAAGTTCTAAAGTTCTAAAGTTCTAAAGTTCTAAAGTTCTAAAGTTCTAAAGTTCTAAAGTTCTAAAGTTCTAAAGTTCTAAAGTTCTAAAGTTCTAAAGTTCTAAAGTTCTAAAAGTTCTAAAAGTTCTAAAAGTTCTAAAAGTTCTAAAAGTTCTAAAAGTTCTAAAAGTTCTAAAAGTTCTAAAAGTTCTAAAAGTTCTAAAAGTTCTAAAAGTTCTAAAAGTTCTAAAAGTTCTAAAAGTTCTAAAAGTTCTAAAAGTTCTAAAAGTTCTAAAAGTTCTAAAAGTTCTAAAAGTTCTAAAAGTTCTAAAAGTTCTAAAAGTTCTAAAAGTTCTAAAAGTTCTAAAAGTTCTAAAAGTTCTAAAAGTTCTAAAAGTTCTAAAAGTTCTAAAAGTTCTAAAAGTTCTAAAAGTTCTAAAAGTTCTAAAAGTTCTAAAAGTTCTAAAAGTTCTAAAAGTTCTAAAAGTTCTAAAAGTTCTAAAAGTTCTAAAAGTTCTAAAAGTTCTAAAGTTCTAAAAGTTCTAAAAGTTCTAAAAGTTCTAAAAGTTCTAAAAGTTCTAAAAGTTCTAAAGTTCTAAAAGTTCTAAAAGTTCTAAAAGTTCTAAAAGTTCTAAAAGTTCTAAAAGTTCTAAAAGTTCTAAAATTCTAAAATTCTAAAATTCTAAATTCTAAAATTCTAAAATTCTAAAATTCTAAAATTCTAAAATTCTAAATTCTAAAATTCTAAAATTCTAAAATTCTAAAATTCTAAATTCTAAAATTCTAAAATTCTAAAATTCTAAAATTCTAAAATTCTAAAATTCTAAAATTCTAAAATTCTAAAATTCTAAAATTCTAAAATTCTAAACAAATTCAAAAATTCAAAAATTCAAAAATTCAAAAATTCAAAAATTCAAAAATTCAAAATTCAAAAATTCAAAATTCAAAAATTCAAAAATTCAAAAATTCAAAAATTCAAAAATTCAAAAATTCAAAATTCAAAAATTCTAAAATTCTAAAATTCTAAAATTCTAAAATTCTAAATTCTAAAATTCTAAAATCTAAAATTCTAAAATTCTAAAATCTAAAATTCTAAAATTCTAAAATTCTAAAATTCTAAAATTCTAAATTCTAAAATTCTAAATTCTAAAATTCTAAAATTCTAAAATTCTAAAATTCTAAAATTCTAAAATTCTAAAATTCTAAAATTCTAAAATTCTAAAATTCTAAAATTCTAAAATTCTAAAATTCTAAAATTCTAAAATTCTAAATTCTAAAATTCTAAAATTCTAAAATTCTAAAATTCTAAAATTCTAAAATCTAAAATCTAAATTCTAAAATTCTAAAATTCTAAAATTCTAAAATTCTAAAATCTAAAATTCTAAAATTCTAAAATTCTAAAATTCTAAAATTCTAAAATTCTAAAATTCTAAAATTCTAAAATTCTAAAATTCTAAAATTCTAAAATTCTAAAATTCTAAAATTCTAAAATTCTAAAATTCTAAAATTCTAAAATTCTAAAATTCTAAAATTCTAAAATTCTAAAATTCTAAAATTCTAAAATTCTAAAATTCTAAAATTCTAAAATTCTAAAATTCTAAAATTCTAAAATTCTAAAATTCTAAAATTCTAAAATTCTAAAATTCTAAAATTCTAAAATTCTAAAATTCTAAAATTCTAAAATTCTAAAATTCTAAAATTCTAAATTCTAAAATTCTAAAATTCTAAAATTCTAAAATCTAAAATTCTAAAATTCTAAAATTCTAAAATTCTAAAATTCTAAAATTCTAAAATTCTAAAATTCTAAAATTCTAAAATTCTAAAATTCTAAAATTCTAAAATTCTAAAATTCTAAAATTCTAAAATTCTAAAATTCTAAAATTCTAAAATTCTAAAATTCTAAAATTCTAAAATTCTAAAATTCTAAAATTCTAAAATTCTAAAATTCTAAAATTCTAAAATTCTAAAATTCTAAAATTCTAAAATTCTAAAATTCTAAAATTCTAAATTCTAAAATTCTAAAATTCTAAAATTCTAAAATTCTAAATTCTAAAATTCTAAAATTCTAAAATTCTAAAATTCTAAAATTCTAAAATTCTAAAATTCTAAAATTCTAAAATTCTAAAATTCTAAAATTCTAAAATTCTAAAATTCTAAAATTCTAAAATTCTAAAATTCTAAAATTCTAAAATTCTAAAATTCTAAAATTCTAAATTCTAAAATTCTAAAATTCTAAAATTCTAAAATTCTAAAATTCTAAAATTCTAAAATTCTAAAATTCTAAAATTCTAAAATTCTAAAATTCTAAAATTCTAAAATTCTAAAATTCTAAAATTCTAAAATTCTAAAATTCTAAAATTCTAAAATTCTAAAATTCTAAAATTCTAAAATTCTAAAATTCTAAAATTCTAAAATTCTAAAATTCTAAAATTCTAAAATTCTAAAATTCTAAAATTCTAAAATTCTAAAATTCTAAAATTCTAAAATTCTAAAATTCTAAAATTCTAAAATTCTAAAATTCTAAAATTCTAAAATTCTAAAATTCTAAAATTCTAAAATTCTAAAATTCTAAAATTCTAAAATTCTAAAATTCTAAAATTCTAAAATTCTAAAATTCTAAAATTCTAAAATTCTAAAATTCTAAAATTCTAAAATTCTAAAATTCTAAAATTCTAAAATTCTAAAATTCTAAAATTCTAAAATTCTAAAATTCTAAAATTCTAAAATTCTAAATTCTAAAATTCTAAAATTCTAAAATTCTAAAATTCTAAATTCTAAAATTCTAAAATTCTAAAATTCTAAAATTCTAAAATTCTAAAATTCTAAAATTCTAAAATTCTAAAATTCTAAAATTCTAAAATTCTAAAATTCTAAAATTCTAAAATTCTAAAATTCTAAATTCTAAAATTCTAAAATTCTAAAATTCTAAAATTCTAAAATTCTAAAATTCTAAAATTCTAAAATTCTAAAATTCTAAAATTCTAAAATTCTAAAATTCTAAAATTCTAAAATTCTAAAATTCTAAAATTCTAAAATTCTAAAATTCTAAAATTCTAAAATTCTAAAATTCTAAAATTCTAAAATTCTAAAATTCTAAAATTCTAAAATTCTAAAATTCTAAAATTCTAAAATTCTAAAATTCTAAAATTCTAAAATTCTAATCTAAATTCTAAAATTCTAAAATTCTAAAATTCTAAAATTCTAAAATTCTAAAATTCTAAAATTCTAAAATTCTAAAATTCTAAAATTCTAAAATTCTAAAATTCTAAAATTCTAAAATTCTAAAATTCTAAAATTCTAAAATTCTAAAATTCTAAAATTCTAAAATTCTAAAATTCTAAAATTCTAAAATTCTAAAATTCTAAAATTCTAAAATTCTAAAATTCTAAAATTCTAAAATTCTAAAATTCTAAAATTCTAAAATTCTAAAATTCTAAAATTCTAAAATTCTAAAATTCTAAAATTCTAAAATTCTAAAATTCTAAAATTCTAAAATTCTAAAATTCTAAAATTCTAAAATTCTAAAATTCTAAAATTCTAAAATTCTAAAATTCTAAAATTCTAAATTCTAAAATTCTAAAATTCTAAAATTCTAAAATTCTAAAATTCTAAAATTCTAAAATTCTAAAATTCTAAAATTCTAAATTCTAAAATTCTAAAATTCTAAAATTCTAAAATTCTAAAATTCTAAAATTCTAAAATTCTAAAATTCTAAAATTCTAAAATTCTAAAATTCTAAAATTCTAAATTCTAAAATTCTAAAATTCTAAAATTCTAAAATTCTAAAATTCTAAAATTCTAAAATTCTAAAATTCTAAAATTCTAAAATTCTAAAATTCTAAAATTCTAAAATTCTAAAATTCTAAAATTCTAAAATTCTAAAATTCTAAAATTCTAAAATTCTAAAATTCTAAAATTCTAAAATTCTAAAATTCTAAAATTCTAAAATTCTAAAATTCTAAAATTCTAAAATTCTAAAATTCTAAAATTCTAAAATTCTAAAATTCTAAAATTCTAAAATTCTAAAATTCTAAAATTCTAAAATTCTAAAATTCTAAAATTCTAAAATTCTAAAATTCTAAAATTCTAAAATTCTAAAATTCTAAAATTCTAAAATTCTAAAATTCTAAAATTCTAAAATTCTAAAATTCTAAAATTCTAAAATTCTAAAATTCTAAAATTCTAAAATTCTAAAATTCTAAAATTCTAAAATTCTAAAATTCTAAAATTCTAAAATTCTAAAATTCTAAAATTCTAAAATTCTAAAATTCTAAAATTCTAAAATTCTAAAATTCTAAAATTCTAAAATTCTAAAATTCTAAAATTCTAAAATTCTAAAATTCTAAAATTCTAAAATTCTAAAATTCTAAAATTCTAAAATTCTAAAATTCTAAAATTCTAAAATTCTAAAATTCTAAAATTCTAAATTCTAAAATTCTAAAATTCTAAAATTCTAAAATTCTAAAATTCTAAAATTCTAAAATTCTAAAATTCTAAAATTCTAAAATTCTAAAATTCTAAAATTCTAAAATTCTAAAATTCTAAAATTCTAAAATTCTAAAATTCTAAAATTCTAAAATTCTAAAATTCTAAAATTCTAAAATTCTAAAATTCTAAAATTCTAAAATTCTAAAATTCTAAAATTCTAAAATTCTAAAATTCTAAAATTCTAAAATTCTAAAATTCTAAAATTCTAAAATTCTAAATTCTAAAATTCTAAAATTCTAAAATTCTAAAATTCTAAAATTCTAAAATTCTAAAATTCTAAAATTCTAAAATTCTAAAATTCTAAAATTCTAAAATTCTAAAATTCTAAAATTCTAAAATTCTAAAATTCTAAAATTCTAAAATTCTAAAATTCTAAAATTCTAAAATTCTAAAATTCTAAAATTCTAAAATTCTAAAATTCTAAAATTCTAAAATTCTAAAATTCTAAAATTCTAAAATTCTAAAATTCTAAAATTCTAAAATTCTAAAATTCTAAAATTCTAAAATTCTAAAATTCTAAAATTCTAAAATTCTAAAATTCTAAAATTCTAAAATTCTAAAATTCTAAAATTCTAAAATTCTAAAATTCTAAAATTCTAAATTCTAAAATTCTAAAATTCTAAAATTCTAAAATTCTAAAATTCTAAAATTCTAAAATTCTAAAATTCTAAAATTCTAAAATTCTAAAATTCTAAAATTCTAAAATTCTAAAATTCTAAAATTCTAAAATTCTAAAATTCTAAAATTCTAAAATTCTAAAATTCTAAAATTCTAAAATTCTAAAATTCTAAAATTCTAAAATTCTAAAATTCTAAAATTCTAAAATTCTAAAATTCTAAAATTCTAAAATTCTAAAATTCTAAAATTCTAAAATTCTAAAATTCTAAAATTCTAAAATTCTAAAATTCTAAAATTCTAAAATTCTAAAATTCTAAAATTCTAAAATTCTAAAATTCTAAAATTCTAAAATTCTAAAATTCTAAAATTCTAAAATTCTAAAATTCTAAAATTCTAAAATTCTAAAATTCTAAAATTCTAAAATTCTAAAATTCTAAAATTCTAAAATTCTAAAATTCTAAAATTCTAAAATTCTAAAATTCTAAAATTCTAAAATTCTAAAATTCTAAAATTCTAAAATTCTAAAATTCTAAAATTCTAAAATTCTAAAATTCTAAAATTCTAAAATTCTAAAATTCTAAAATTCTAAAATTCTAAAATTCTAAAATTCTAAAATTCTAAAATTCTAAAATTCTAAAATTCTAAAATTCTAAAATTCTAAAATTCTAAAATTCTAAAATTCTAAAATTCTAAAATTCTAAAATTCTAAAATTCTAAAATTCTAAAATTCTAAAATTCTAAAATTCTAAAATTCTAAAATTCTAAAATTCTAAAATTCTAAAATTCTAAAATTCTAAAATTCTAAAATTCTAAAATTCTAAAATTCTAAAATTCTAAAATTCTAAAATTCTAAAATTCTAAAATTCTAAAATTCTAAAATTCTAAAATTCTAAAATTCTAAAATTCTAAAATTCTAAAATTCTAAAATTCTAAAATTCTAAAATTCTAAAATTCTAAAATTCTAAAATTCTAAAATTCTAAAATTCTAAAATTCTAAAATTCTAAAATTCTAAAATTCTAAAATTCTAAAATTCTAAAATTCTAAAATTCTAAAATTCTAAAATTCTAAAATTCTAAAATTCTAAAATTCTAAAATTCTAAAATTCTAAAATTCTAAAATTCTAAAATTCTAAAATTCTAAAATTCTAAAATTCTAAAATTCTAAAATTCTAAAATTCTAAAATTCTAAAATTCTAAAATTCTAAAATTCTAAAATTCTAAAATTCTAAAATTCTAAAATTCTAAAATTCTAAAATTCTAAAATTCTAAAATTCTAAAATTCTAAAATTCTAAAATTCTAAAATTCTAAAATTCTAAAATTCTAAAATTCTAAAATTCTAAAATTCTAAAATTCTAAAATTCTAAAATTCTAAAATTCTAAAATTCTAAAATTCTAAAATTCTAAAATTCTAAAATTCTAAAATTCTAAAATTCTAAAATTCTAAAATTCTAAAATTCTAAAATTCTAAAATTCTAAAATTCTAAAATTCTAAAATTCTAAAATTCTAAAATTCTAAAATTCTAAAATTCTAAAATTCTAAAATTCTAAAATTCTAAAATTCTAAAATTCTAAAATTCTAAAATTCTAAAATTCTAAAATTCTAAAATTCTAAAATTCTAAAATTCTAAAATTCTAAAATTCTAAAATTCTAAAATTCTAAAATTCTAAAATTCTAAAATTCTAAAATTCTAAAATTCTAAAATTCTAAAATTCTAAAATTCTAAAATTCTAAAATTCTAAAATTCTAAAATTCTAAAATTCTAAAATTCTAAAATTCTAAAATTCTAAAATTCTAAAATTCTAAAATTCTAAAATTCTAAAATTCTAAAATTCTAAAATTCTAAAATTCTAAAATTCTAAAATTCTAAAATTCTAAAATTCTAAAATTCTAAAATTCTAAAATTCTAAAATTCTAAAATTCTAAAATTCTAAAATTCTAAAATTCTAAAATTCTAAAATTCTAAAATTCTAAAATTCTAAAATTCTAAAATTCTAAAATTCTAAAATTCTAAAATTCTAAAATTCTAAAATTCTAAAATTCTAAAATTCTAAAATTCTAAAATTCTAAAATTCTAAAATTCTAAAATTCTAAAATTCTAAAATTCTAAAATTCTAAAATTCTAAAATTCTAAAATTCTAAAATTCTAAAATTCTAAAATTCTAAAATTCTAAAATTCTAAAATTCTAAAATTCTAAAATTCTAAAATTCTAAAATTCTAAAATTCTAAAATTCTAAAATTCTAAAATTCTAAAATTCTAAAATTCTAAAATTCTAAAATTCTAAAATTCTAAAATTCTAAAATTCTAAAATTCTAAAATTCTAAAATTCTAAAATTCTAAAATTCTAAAATTCTAAAATTCTAAAATTCTAAAATTCTAAAATTCTAAAATTCTAAAATTCTAAAATTCTAAAATTCTAAAATTCTAAAATTCTAAAATTCTAAAATTCTAAAATTCTAAAATTCTAAAATTCTAAAATTCTAAAATTCTAAAATTCTAAAATTCTAAAATTCTAAAATTCTAAAATTCTAAAATTCTAAAATTCTAAAATTCTAAAATTCTAAAATTCTAAAATTCTAAAATTCTAAAATTCTAAAATTCTAAAATTCTAAAATTCTAAAATTCTAAAATTCTAAAATTCTAAAATTCTAAAATTCTAAAATTCTAAAATTCTAAAATTCTAAAATTCTAAAATTCTAAAATTCTAAAATTCTAAAATTCTAAAATTCTAAAATTCTAAAATTCTAAAATTCTAAAATTCTAAAATTCTAAAATTCTAAAATTCTAAAATTCTAAAATTCTAAAATTCTAAAATTCTAAAATTCTAAAATTCTAAAATTCTAAAATTCTAAAATTCTAAAATTCTAAAATTCTAAAATTCTAAAATTCTAAAATTCTAAAATTCTAAAATTCTAAAATTCTAAAATTCTAAAATTCTAAAATTCTAAAATTCTAAAATTCTAAAATTCTAAAATTCTAAAATTCTAAAATTCTAAAATTCTAAAATTCTAAAATTCTAAAATTCTAAAATTCTAAAATTCTAAAATTCTAAAATTCTAAAATTCTAAAATTCTAAAATTCTAAAATTCTAAAATTCTAAAATTCTAAAATTCTAAAATTCTAAAATTCTAAAATTCTAAAATTCTAAAATTCTAAAATTCTAAAATTCTAAAATTCTAAAATTCTAAAATTCTAAAATTCTAAAATTCTAAAATTCTAAAATTCTAAAATTCTAAAATTCTAAAATTCTAAAATTCTAAAATTCTAAAATTCTAAAATTCTAAAATTCTAAAATTCTAAAATTCTAAAATTCTAAAATTCTAAAATTCTAAAATTCTAAAATTCTAAAATTCTAAAATTCTAAAATTCTAAAATTCTAAAATTCTAAAATTCTAAAATTCTAAAATTCTAAAATTCTAAAATTCTAAAATTCTAAAATTCTAAAATTCTAAAATTCTAAAATTCTAAAATTCTAAAATTCTAAAATTCTAAAATTCTAAAATTCTAAAATTCTAAAATTCTAAAATTCTAAAATTCTAAAATTCTAAAATTCTAAAATTCTAAAATTCTAAAATTCTAAAATTCTAAAATTCTAAAATTCTAAAATTCTAAAATTCTAAAATTCTAAAATTCTAAAATTCTAAAATTCTAAAATTCTAAAATTCTAAAATTCTAAAATTCTAAAATTCTAAAATTCTAAAATTCTAAAATTCTAAAATTCTAAAATTCTAAAATTCTAAAATTCTAAGATTCTAAAATTCTAAAATTCTAAAATTCTAAAATTCTAAAATTCTAAAATTTACTAAAATTCAAAAGCACTAAAAATACAAAAAAAATCAAAACCCCTCTTAGCACAAAATTCTCAAATTCAAAAGATCAAAAATTGAAGACATCATCAGAAATTCGAATATTCGAAAATTCAAGAATTCGAAGATTTTTAAAATCCAAAAATTTAAAAAGAAATGAAAATTCAAAGATCCGGTAATTCAAAGGTTCAGAAATTCAAAAACTCGAAAAATTAATGATTAAAACATGCAAAAATTTGAAAATTCTGGTTTCAAAAATTCAATAACTCCAATATTCAATTATTAAAAATTCCAAAATTCGAAGAGCAAAGAATTCAAAAATTCTGTAATTCAGAAATTCAAATTCAAATATTAAAAAATATCAAGAATTCAGCAATTAAAAAATTCTTGTATTCTAAAATTAAAAACTTCTGCAATTCAACGCAACAACACAAACATTGTATTGTAAAATTGTAAAAATTGCGTTTGTAACGCAAAAACACAAAAATACAACAAAAACAAAATACAAAAATATATAAATGCAAAAATTCAAAGGATCAATAAATTAAAAATTCAAGATAACAGAATACTAAATATTCAGAAAATGAAAAAATCATAAATTCGAGTATTTAAAAGTTCAAAAAGTCAAAGATTCAAAAATTCAAGAAGATGAAAATTTTAGAAATTTCAATAACCAAAAATTCAATATTTCGAAAATTCAACCATTCAAAAATTCTAATGTTCAAAATTAAAAACCTCGAAAATTTATAAAAATTTATTGATATTGAAAAATTCTTAAGTTCAAAAATTCAAATTTCAGAAAAAAAACAAAACATAAATCCAGAAATTCAAAAACACAATAATGCAAACATACTAAAATACAGAAATACTAAAATTCTAAAAACATAAAAATTTCAAAAATACAAGAATCCATAAACACAAAAAATATAAAAATACAGGGATACAAAAATACAAAAATGTTAAAAATACAAAATTATTGAAATACAGAAATACAACAATACAAAATTACTAAAATTCAAAAATGAAACAATACAGAAATACAAAAACCCATACAAAAATAAAATAAAAAAATAGAAAAACTCAAAAATACCATAATACAAAAATACTGAAACACAAAAATACAAAAGCACAAAAATACGAAAATGTAGAAATACAACAGATAGATAAATACTACAATATAAAAAAATCAAAAATTCGAAAGTACGAAAATATTGTGTATTTACTCGAAAGCTGAAAGCAAATATGTATTTGGTTGAAAGTAAGCGTTCGAATACAGGGGATGTGTGAATGGTGTCTGCTGTTTCGCGCTGTATGAGGTATTGAATCATTACAATTCACATATATGTCTGTAGAAAAAGCAATACTTTCAAAATGCTTACAATGAAATTTAATGTGAACATAATTTATTTCCTAGAATAATGCTTTTATTGATAATGCTTCTCATAATTGCTGGTATTGTCACCCCCGTGCGGTAGAAGTCAAACCAAAACAATTATCACTCACTGGCGGCTGTTTCATTCATTTCGTATAGTTTAATTCATGCGTGGTTGTGTTAGTGCGACAGTTGAGGTTAAATGTTGTTGGACCTTGGGGGTTGAGGTTAAGTTAGCTGAAGGATAACATACTCATTCCACGCCTTTATGCATTATATCTGTGTGCAATTCACAGACAGTGAATGACAACGATTAATTTTTGACAAACTGATTGACAATGAAGTGTCAGCGACTATTCTCGCGACTACTCGATCGAACGAATACTTGAACCGTCCGTGTTCAGATAGAGATTAAACGCACAATGCAAAGAATCAAAAATACAGCAGTACTAGAATACAAAAAATGCAAAATACAAGAATACTATACCACAAAAATACAAAAACACAACAATACAAAAACACAATAATATAAAAATACGAGAACACAAAAATACTAAAATACAAAAATACAGGAGCATAAAAATATAAAAATACAAAAAATTCAATGATACAAAAAACTAAAATACTAAAAATACAAGATTGCAAAAATACTCAAATACAGAAACACAACAATCCAACAATATAAAAATACAAATATGTATAAATACGAAAGTGCCAAAATTGGCAAATACAAAAATTTTAAAATACAAAAATAAGAAAATGCAAAAATACAAGAATGCAATAATAGAACACATACAAAAACACAAAGATACAAAATCACAAAAATATAAAAACTTTTAATCACAAAAATACAAAAAACAAAAGAGTAAAAAAACGAAAATACAAATATACGAAAATACAAAAATACGATATTACTAAAATACAAATACAAAAAGAAAAAATTAAAAATACAGAATTACTAAAATTCAAAAGCACTAAAAATACAAAAAAATGAAAACCCCTCTTAGCACAAAATTCTCAAATTCAAAAGATCAAAAATTGAAGACATCAAAAATTCAGAAATTCGAATATTCGAAAATTCAAGAATTCGAAGATTTTTAAAATCCAAAAATTTAAAAAGAAATGAAAATTCAAAGATCCGGTAATTCAAAGGTTTAGAAATTCAAAAACTCGAAAAATTCATGATTAAAACATGCAAAAATTTGAAAATTCTGGTTTCAAAAATTCAATAACTCCAATATTCAATTATTAAAAATTCCAAAATTCGAAGAGCAAAGAATTCAAAAATTCTGTAATTCAGAAATTCAAATTCAAATAATAAAAAATATCAAGAATTCAGCAATTAAAAAATTCTTGTATTCTAAAATTAAAAACTTCTGCAATTCAACGCAACAACACAAACATTGTATTGTAACATTGTAAAAATTGCGTTTGTAACGCAAAAACACAAAAATACAACAAAAACAAAATACAAAAATATATAAATGCAAAAATTCAAAGGATCAATAAATTAAAAATTCAAGATAACAGAATACTAAATATTCAGAAAATGAAAAAATCATAAATTCGAGTATTTAAAAGTTCAAAAAGTCAAAGATTCAAAAATTCAAGAAGATGAAAATTTTAGAAATTTCAATAACCAAAAATTCAATATTTCGAAAATTCAACCATTCAAAAATTCTAATGTTCAAAATTAAAAACCTCGAAAATTTATAAAAATTTATTGATATTGAAAAATTCTTAAGTTCAAAAATTCAAATTTCAGAAAAAAAAACAAAACATAAATCCAGAAATTCAAAAACACAATAATGCAAACATACTAAAATACAGAAATACTAAAATTCTAAAAACATAAAAATTTCAAAAATACAAGAATCCATAAACACAAAAAATATAAAAATACAGGGATACAAAAATACAAAAATGTTAAAAATACAAAATTATTGAAATACAGAAATACAACAATCCAACAATACAAAATTACTAAAATTCAAAAATAAAACAATACAGAAATACAAAAACCCATACAAAAATATAAATAAAAAAATAGAAAAACTCAAAAATACCAAAATACAAAAATACTGAAACACAAAAATACAAAAGCACAAAAATACGAAAATGTAGAAATACAACAGATAGATAAATACTACAATATAAAAAAATCAAAAATTCGAAAGTACGAAAATATTGTGTATTTACTCGAAAGCTGAAAGCAAATATGTATTTGGTTGAAAGTAAGCGTTCGAATACAGGGGATGTGTGAATGGTGTCTGCTGTTTCGCGCTGTATGAGGTATTGAATCATTACAATTCACATATATGTCTGTAGAAAAAGCAATACTTTCAAAATGCTTACAATGAAATTTAATGTGAACATAATTTATTTCCTAGAATAATGCTTTTATTGATAATGCTTCTCATAATTGCTGGTATTGTCCCCCGTGCGGTAGAAGTCAAACCAAAACAATTATCACTCACTGGCGGCTGTTTCATTCATTTCGTATAGTTTAATTCATGCGTGGTTGTGTTAGTGCGACAGTTGAGGTTAAATGTTGTTGGACCTTGGGGGTTGAGGTTAAGTTAGCTGAAGGATAACATACTCATTCCACGCCTTTATGCATTATATCTGTGTGCAATTCACAGACAGTGAATGACAACGATTAATTTTTGACAAACTGATTGACAATGAAGTGTCAGCGACTATTCTCGCGACTACTCGATCGAACGAATACTTGAACCGTCCGTGTTCAGATAGAGATTAAACGCACAATACAAAGAATCAAAAATACAGGAATACAAGAATACAAAAAATGCAAAATACAAAAATACAAGAATACTATACCACAAAAATACAAAAACACAACAATACAAAAACACAATAATATAAAAATACGAGAACACAAAAATACTAAAATACAAAAATACAGGAGCATAAAAATATAAAAATACAAAAAATTCAATGATACAAAAAACTAAAATACTAAAAATACAAGATTGCAAAAATACTCAAATACAGAAATACAACAATCCAACAATACAAAAATACAAATATGTATAAATACGAAAGTGCCAAAATTGGCAAATACAAAAATTTTAAAATACAAAAATAAGAAAATGCAAAAATACAAGAATGCAATAATAGAACACATACAAAAACACAAAGATACAAAATCACAAAAATATAAAAACTTTTAATCACAAAAATACAAAAAACAAAAGAGTAAAAAAAACGAAATTACAAATATACGAAAATACAAAAATACGATATTACTAAAATACAAATACAAAAAGAAAAAATTAAAAATACAGAATTACTAAAATTCAAAAGCGCTAAAAATACAAAAAAATGAAAACCCCTCTTAGCACAAAATTCTCAAATTCAAAAGATCAAAAATTGAAGACATCAAAAATTCAGAAATTCGAATATTCGAAAATTCAAGAATTCGAAGATTTTTAAAATCCAAAAATTTAAAAAGAAATGAAAATTCAAAGATCCGGTAATTCAAAGGTTTAGAAATTCAAAAACTCGAAAAATTAATGATTAAAACATGCAAAAATTTGAAAATTCTGGTTTCAAAAATTCAATAACTCCAATATTCAATTATTAAAAATTCCAAAATTCGAAGAGCAAAGAATTCAAAAATTCTGTAATTCAGAAATTCAAATTCAAATATTAAAAAATATCAAGAATTCAGCAATTAAAAAATTCTTGTATTCTAAAATAAAAAATTCTGCAATTCAACGCAACAACACAAACATTGTATTGTAAAATTGTAAAAATTGCGTTTGTAACGCAAAAACACAAAAATACAACAAAAACAATATACAAAAATATATAAATGCAAATATTCAAAGGATCAATAAATTAAAATTTCAAGATAACAGAATACTTAATATTCAGAAATTGAAAAAATCATAAATTTGAGTATTTAAAAGTTCAAAAAGTCAAAGATTCAAAAATTCAAGAAGATGAAAATTTTACAAATTTCAATAACCAAAAATTCAATATTTCGAAAATTCAACCATTCAAAAATTCTAATGTTTAAAATTAAAAACCTCGAAAATTTATAAAAATTTATTGATATTGAAAAATTCTTAAGTTCAAAAATTCAAATTTCAGAAAAAAAACAAATCATAAATCCAGAAATTCAAAAACACAATAATGCAAACATACTAAAATACAGAAATACTAAAATTCTAAAAACATATAAATTTCAAAAATACAAGAATCCATGAACACAAAAAATATAAAAATACAGGGATACAAAAATACAAAAATGTTAAAAATACAAAATTATTGAAATACAGAAATACAACAATCCAACAATACAAAATTACTAAAATTCAAAAATGAAACAATACAGAAATACAAAAACCCATACAAAAATATAAAAACTCAAAAATACCATAATACAAAAATACTGAAACACAAAAATACAAAAGCACAAAAATACGAAAATGTAGAAATACAACAGATAGATAAATACTACAATATAAAAAAATCAAAAATTCGAAAGTACGAAAATATTGTGTATTTACTCGAAAGCTGAAAGCAAATATGTATTTGGTTGAAAGTAAGCGTTCGAATACAGGGGATGTGTGAATGGTGTCTGCTGTTTCGCGCTGTACGAGGTATTGAATCATTACAATTCACATATATGTCTGTAGAAAAAGCAATACTTTCAAAATGCTTACAATGAAATTTAATGTGAACATAATTTATTTCCTAGAATAATGCTTTTATTGATAATGCTTCTCATAATTGCCGGTATTGTCACCCCCGTGCGGTAGAAGTCAAACCAAAACAACCATCACTCACTAGCGGCTGTTTCATTCATTTCGTATAGTCTAATTCATGCGTGGCTGTGTTAGTGCGACAGTTGAGGTTAAATGTTGTTGGACCTTGGGGGTTGAGGTTAAGTTAGCTGAAGGATAACATACTCATTCCACGCCTTTATGCATTATATCTGTGTGCAATTCACAGACAGTGAATGACAACGATTAATTTTTGACAAACTGATTGACAATGAAGTGTCAGCGACTATTCTCGCGACTACTCGATCGAACGAATACTTGAACCGTCCGTGTTCAGATAGAGATTAAACGCACAATACAAAGAATCAAAAATACAGGAATACAAGAATACAAAAAATGCAAAATACGAAAATACAAGAATACTATACCACAAAAATACAAAAATACAAGAACACAACAATACAAAAACACAATAATATAAAAATACGAGAACACAAAAATACTAAAATACAAAAATACAGGAGCATAAAAATATAAAAATACAAAAAATTCAATGATACAAAAAACTAAAATACTAAAATACTAAAAATACAAGAATACAAAAATACTCAAATACAGAAATACAACAATCCAACAATACAAAAATACAAATATGTATAAATACGAAAGTGCCAAAATAGGCAAATACAAACAAATTTTAAAATACAAAAATAAGAAAATGCAAAAATACAAGAATGCAATAATAGAACACATACAAAAACACAAAAATATAAAAACTCTAAATCACAAAAATACAAAAAAACAAGAGTAAAAAAAAAACGAAAATACAAATATACGAAAATACAAAAATACGATATTACTAAAAATGCAAAAATACCAGAATACAAAAATACTGAAACACAAAAAAACGAAATGCAAAAATATGAAAATACAAAAATTCAATAATGCAAAAATACAAGATTACAAAAATGCTAAAAATCCAAGAATAATGTAATGTAAAAATACTCAAATACAGAAATACATCAATCCAATAATACATCAATTTAATAATACAAAAATAACAAAATACCAAAATACGAATATACTAAAATACAAAACTACGAATACGAAAATACAAAACTTAAAAAATACAAAAATAAAAGAATAGAAAAATTCAACATACTGAAACCCAAAAATACAAGAACACAAAGATACAAAAACACAAGAATATAAAAACACAAAATCACAAAACTATAAAACTACAAAACACAAAAATTCAAATAAACAAAAATACAAAAAATCATAAATGCAAAAGTTCAAAGGATCAATAAATAAAAAGTCAAGAGATGAAAATATCAAATATTCAAAAATCTATAAATTAATTTATTTGAGAATTCAAAAAGTTCGTTGCGTTGCGTTGCGAAGCACGGTGCTATTCGTAGATTGCATACTAACGATTACCATGTTGCCTATAGGTAGTTCAACTCATCTTGCTTGTGAGATAAATGATCGGGAATGAACTTTATCTCTTTTGAGTTCAGTAAACCAATAGCATGAGAATCGTCATTGCCGGCCACGACCATCTTCACCGATACTTAGGATAAGGTAGGAAATGTTGGTGTAATACCTACTTAAAGAAGGCCCCCGACTCAGCGACGCTTCCATAGGTATTACGGAGTTGGATTGAGGGGTAGGTACAGGTCTAGGATTCGCCACAAGCAGGCAATGCGACCTCGAAATGAGCTTGTTTTTTTTAGCGGTGGGATGATTAGTCTCTGAGTACACGTATACTCAGAGCAAAAATATGTAGTTATGTTTTCTTGTATTTAAACTCTGGGTAGCCGGCCACCGAGAGTGATTTACTTGTTCACTAAACTGCAGCAATTTAAACTCCAAACAGCCGGCCGTAGGAGTATTACTGAAACTGTGAGCTAGCCTGATATCTATAATCGTTTGAGAATAGTAGGACCACGAGATAAGAGTATTTTTAGCACTTTTCAATCAAACCGCCACTAAGTTTCCGTATATCGAGTCATAATACCCGTGACAACAACCCATATACACGTATATACAAATACATACACATACATACACACTTACATACATACTCACATACATATACACACATACATACACATATATACACATACACACATATATACATACATATATACATATATACATATATACATATATACATATATACACACATACACACATATACATACACACACAGACACATACATACATACACACATATATACATATATATGCATACACATACACATACACATATATACATATACATACATATACATATACACACATATACATATATACACACATACACATACACATATATACATACACATACATACATACACACATATACATACACATATACACACATATA